>NC_043960.1:17536263-17836263 GCF_902148855.1 Sphaeramia orbicularis
TCCAGTAGTGATGCACGAGTCAGGTTTTTCTCAACCCGTGGGGCATTTGTGGAATTATTTGACCCAACCCAACCCCACAAATAAACTGACATTCTTTTGACCCAACCCAACCCACGAGTACCTGCTGATCCGTGCATCACTAATGTATGGCACGGAACGCACTCCCATATAGTACATGGACGAACCTGTCCATAGATGCGCTACAGCAGGGGCAAACATGCAGCCCACAGACCAAAACTGGCCTGCCAAAGGTTCTAATTTGGCCCACTGTATGAATTTGGAAAGTGCAAAAATTATACTAAAGTTATTAAGGGTCAAAGGTGTCATACGTTCAGGTTCCATATTCAGCCCAATGATGATCTCAAATAAAATAATAGTGTAATAACATATAATTATTTCAGCTTCTCCATAGACATGGAGAAGCTGCGTTCAGCTTCTATGCTCCACACGTCTGGAACAAACTTCCAGAAAACCTCAGATCAGCTGAAACACTCAGTTTATTTAAATCCAGGTTAAAGACTCACCTGTTCTCAGCTGCATTTGAATAGAGTTTTTATTCATCAGTTTTAAGCCAAAAGTTTTTATCTGTTTAATCTGCTTGTCTCTTTTATCTGTTTATCTGTTTTCTGATTTTTGTTTGTTTGTTTTTCTCATGCCTTCTGCTGTCATGCTTTTAATGTTTTATGTAAAGCACTTTGAATTGTCTTGTACATGAAATATGCCCTATAAATAAAGCTGCCTTGCCTTGCCTTGCCTAATGACTCCAAATTAAAATCGAAATTTCATTGTAAAAAGTTGGTATGGGATCGGTATTAGATCACTATCAGCAAAACTAATCCTAAAAAAAATCAGATCGGAAGCAAATAAATCCAGATTGGGACATCACTAGTGCTAATTATGATTAACGTAGAAAAAAAACCTTGTATCAAATTTAATAAATGCATCTGGAAAATCATTGGCTGTTTTATGACATAACCATATAACACAGAATGCGCTCTAAACCTCCTGCCAAAGTCTATCTCCATCTAACTGTGATCAATCCATGTGTGGGAAAACACAGATTACTCAAACACTCACTGTATAATTTTGACACATGGGCCTTCCCTCCTCATATCATCCCACTGTGCCCTATAGACAGACAGAATACCCTTCATATGGGTCACAGGGATTCTGCCGCCTTCTGTGGGAGGCTAGACTGATGGTTATTTGTGAATGTCACATGACAGGCATGTGGGAAAGCACAAATGAATCAGTGATATTTGAGGAAAGCCAACAGAATGAAGCTGTGACACTGGTGTTTCTGCTCAACATATAACCCATTCGGTCGAGGCTTCGGTCCAAGCGAAAATCACCCTCTGGCCTCCATGTGCTCTGAACGAGGCTATGGATGGTATTTGTCCAATCTGTTTCATTATGTAAACTGTGCCTACAGCCCACACTTCCTCAAACCCTCACGCATAGATTAGTTTTGATTACGATCACGACAGATTCCAGGGGTCTCCCATCAAATCTTAGGCCCAGTTCATCACAAGCTCTAGATCCAGGTTTATCACATGCAATGACAGCAAATCACAGACCACAACATTAAACTCTGCAGCAGTGTTGTACAAGTTACTTCCACACTGTAACACGTACATTACAGATTACTTGTTACTGTTATTTAAAAGTAATTTCTTACCTTAAAATATTACTGTCTCAGAATTGTAATGCGTTACATGACTCCTGTATTACTTTTGAGTTTCATACAGACTCTAGTGAAAAATGGTGCATACCCAGTAGAACCCAATACCCCCCCAATACAAGAGAGAAGACAGCCTTGGTACGCATATGTTTATGCCACGAAGTACATGCAGACAGATAGCTTAGCATTTAATGCTACAGTCTACAACAGTGTTTTTCAGCCTTGGGGTTGGTACCCCACGTGGGGTCACCTGAAATTTCCAGTAACTGATAAAAATAAAAAACTTACTAATAAAAAATATATGGTAAGTTGACAGAGAAGATCCCAATACATAAAACACATGACAAACTCTGAAGCTAAAACTGAAGCACTGTGGTACTGTTTATCTGTCAAATGTTCATTGTGGTCCGTTTCAGATGCTGAAGCTCTTTCATAATTCATAGTTTGAGTTATTGTTTGTTCAGTATTAATTGTCAGCCTTGTAAATCCAAGCTGGACTGACTGTACATATCCTGACCAAGGAAAATAAAATTCTCACTTTCTGCAGTAATCTACACCTGGCTTTTCTGCCTCCGTCCATAATAATATACATTATATAGACTAAATGTCGTCTAAAATTCACATTTATTTGCAAAATAGTATAGCAAACTGTTACATGATCAAAAACAAACTAATTTTTAGCAAAGGATCCGTTTTGAATGTCTGGGGTCACCAGAAATTTGTGATGTTAAAATGGGGTCAGGAGCCAAAAAAGGTTGGGAACTACTGGTCTATGATGTTCGAATCACAGCTGAACACTAGCATTTATTTCAACATTTTACATCTTCAAACAGGGGGCGTAGCACCGAAGACGCCGGTAGATAAATCCACTATTGATAAAGAATTCTAATTACGTAGTCATAGAAACGTTAGCTTACCTTGTCATTGCTGATCACAGGGATGCTAACTAGCTAACATGCTAACTAGCTTCTGTAAAGCAGGGTTAGGGTTAGTAATGAACATACGTTCATGTGGCCAGTGTACTGTCTTCTGCTATATTCACCCACTGGCTGAACACCAACAGGAAATAGAACTTTACTGTTGCATTTTTGATTCCTAAAGGTCTTGCAGTTTTGAAGAGTTCTTGCAGACAAAGACAAAAAAAAAAAAAAAGCCTTTAAGTATATATGCTGTGTATGGGAAATATTTGCATAGAGTTTTAATATATTTAAATTTTACTTTCATATGTTCATATTGGCAACCTATATTTACTTTTTCAAGTTTTAAAGTATGTTTGTGTTTTTTATTGTAATAAACAGTATATATTTTTTCAGTTCAGATTTGATGATTTTTGTGTATTTTTGGGCTCAGTATGTTAATAAAGTAGGTGAAATTGAAAAAAAAAAAAAAAATCAGATCACATGGTGAATGTGTGCTGAACCCCCCCCCCCAAAAAAAAACTTGAGTTTGTAACTTTCTTTCTTTCTTTCTTTCTTTTATTAATATTTTTTTACGTGACATATAGAGGCAAAATCAAAAGTTGCACAAAATGGGCTCAGACCCTTAGCAATTTTATGAAACCCAGGTCTAAATTGGACGTCAAAGTTCATATGAAAATCCTCCTGCTCTAGTCATCTTCTCACAACAGACTTATAAAACAACTTCCCCAACATTTCTACGTGTCACACATGTGAAATTGAACATGTGAATGCATGCTCTCAGCCCGCGACATAACTCAGCCCGCCTACCTTCTCACCTCCTCCACCACCAGACCACTCATCATTTCCCTCTAAACATGCAGTTCACCATGCATCTCCATCTGTCATCATCACCTGAATAAAACCCCTGAATTCATTAACCATGTCTCTGTGCTGTGTTTAAGTTCTGTTTTACCAAAATGCAACAGTAACAGAACTTGAGTTTCCCTGAATATCTTCTATTTTATGTAGATTAAATTAAATTGCAGTTTTAAGGGTGTTGGGCTTAAGATATGATGTTGATAACATTACAGGATGCAGGACTTTTGTCATCAGGTTCCATTTTTTACACAGGTAAATTGGTTTCACATCTTATTTAACATGAGCTACAAAAAACAGTCGTGGAAAAAAATTATTAGACCATCAAAAGTCATCAAAAACAATGGTTATGCAATCAAGTACTAACTCCTGTGTGTCATGTGACTAAAACAGACAGAAAAGAGAACACAGAATGCCTAAAAGCACTGTTTTTGTCAGTACAATGCCATAGATATTGATGTAAGAACTGAAGTGATTTTGGTTATTATCAAGAAAACATGGAAAATGGCTAGATATCAGCTCTGAAATTAAACTCTAATGAGCTATTTTTGCTGTTATCATTATATTTATCCAAACAAATGTACCTTTAGTTGTACCAGGCATTAAAATGAACAAGAAATTGAGGAAAACAAGGGTGTCCTAAAAAAATTTTCTGTGACTGTATATGGAAGACGTGGATCAAGGAACTGCAGTGACACATATTGGGTCCTGAACTGCTGTTTTTAAGCCAGTAGTTTGCATGTGCATGTTGACTTATTGGGTCTAGATGTGAACATCTTTCAACAAAAAGAGGGTGGAGCTGCAGAACTGAGCTAGCACTATATGTGAGGGGTTATGGGCGAGCTAATGCTAAACGCTAGCTCACCTGAATAATCAAACAGTAAACATCATCAAGTTTAACATATAGTATAGTATGGTTAAGCAGCGTAATGAATTAACCAGAATTCAAATGGAGCTATGTGTAAGAGGGGGTGGGGGGTTAATGCATGACATGGCAGACATCTGAGTTGCCCATCCACCCGAAAATCTTATTAGTGGGGGACAGGGGTGCCGCTACCAATTGTAGACCTCATAAAAGCATAAACTTGTGGACCCTTCTTAAATTCACTATCTTCTCAATCTCTCAGACCAGGGGATGGGGGGTGGGGGTGCAGTCCGTACATAACGTCACTTATCCTAGGATGAAACGAAACTGAAACATAAGATGCTTTCAGTGTCCGACTCCTGACTTTTATGCCTCTGTTATATGATCTTACACGAAATTTTCACAACTTCTAACCTTTATCCACCAGACCCCCTACACCCCACATAGCAAAATCATTATGGCTTAAATCCGGCCCAAAACTGGCATACCATTTTGGCAAAGTTCTGGGCGGATATATGGGCCTTAAATGGCCCAAAATAGGCGAGCCACCCTGTATTCTGACTGTTGTTGAATCCTTTTGGGTGTTACAGTATTACATCCATATCCTCCTGAGACCCAGCAATGCATTTTTGTCCTCTTTAAGCTTAACCCTTTCATGCATGAATTATGAGAACGTTAATCAAGATTTTTTTTCTTGAGTGTTTTTATTCCTCTTTAGGCATAAAAAAATATGTGATTGATTTTTCTTTTCTTTTCTTTTTTTTTTTTTTACGAACCTATTTTTCATGGAGTTACAAAAATGTCCACTCAGCTGGACACCACGCGTTTAATTTTTGAAGCTCAGAAACATGCATTTACTGACATACTGTGTCAAAACTATGAAATAAAAGCATTTTTAACCTCCTGAGACCCTGCAATGCATTTTTGTCCTTTGTAGGAGACAAACGTTTGACAGTTTTACTTAAAAAAGGCTGTCCATTGTAAAGGACATTCCATTAAAAAAAAAAAAAAAAAATAATAATAATAATAACAATAATTTTAAAAAAGTGTCTCAGAAAACAAACAAACAAAAACTGTTGTATTATGTAGTTTCCAGTCAAGACAATTGTTTAATGGAAAAAAGCTAAAAATTTCACTTTCCTGGGTCTCAGGAGGTTAATGCTGCTAATCTCATGTTTTCTCACATTTGAACTTACTATAATACTAGTTATTACTCACTCAGATAATACGTAAAAAAAGAAAAAAAAATTTGTTAAAAAAACAAAAACAAAAAAAAAAAGAACTCTGTTAATTACAGTCTAATAACAATTGACAACTGATTTAGATAAAAACACCGGAAAGTTACAGTAATGGTATGAATGTCAGTGTATTGAATGATGCACAAGTGTCTAATATGTTGGCTGATATGGAACTAAAACAACAAAACACATGAATATACAAGAGAAAAGCTGTAGAATAACTGTCCACTGTAGTGACCACTATGTATGAAAGGGTTAACTTAAAAAAACAGTGGTGCCAGGCAAAACAAACCCTGTCCCTTGCACATATTTTACCCATTATAAGTAAATGGGAAAATTTATTTAAAAAATTGAATTTTCACCTACTGTTCCCAAAATGTAATGAGATGCATTTTGGGTCACTGGCAAACTATAAACCAAATTTGGTATGAATTCAACCAATAGTTTTGCTGCTACAGACAAGTGAAATTTTGCCCATTATAAGTAAATGGGGTGGTGGTGGTGGGGTTTAATAAAAATTCATTAAAAAAATGTAAACTTTGACCTACTTTTCCCAAAATATAATGAGATCTATTCTGGGTCAGGGGCAATCTCTAAACCAAATCTGGCATGAATTCAACCAGTAGTTTTGCTGCTAGAGTGTTAACAAACAAACAAACACACAGACTGAACGAAACACAATACCCCTTGCCTCCCCCTTTCCCCAGGACATTCCATAAAAAAAAAAAAAAGATGTCTGTGTGGTTTACGACTGTGTAAACACCACAGAGGAGATGCATAAGAGCGAATGAATTAAAGTAAGGGTCGGCTGTGTTTAACTCCCAAAAATCATACAAAACATGACAGTATACTCGTGTGCACAACAAAAGCGCTAGGTCAGAAAAAGTGGTGAAGTGGCTCAACACCTACAGCGGGCCCATTCTCTAGATCTGAATGAATGACTTTGAAAATGTGTGAAGTACCCAGCAGAGGTGTGAGACTGTACAGCAGACAATGTGACAGACATTAGAGGAATAAAAATTTAGCCTTCATATTTCCGATTTGTCAGAGACAAAGGCAGCGTACGACCAGGAAGTGACACATTCAGCTCTCAAACTGCCACGTCATGAAGGTCATTTATCCACGGTCCACTATGTGGCTGAATGTTTTCTATTATTCTCCCTTTATCACTGGCTTCCTCGGCATTTGACAAGAGCTTCCACACAGTCAGAGTTTCCTTGTAATGTTGTTTGCTGGATGACATCCTTAATTGACAGGGAAGAGGATTGTGTAAATGGTTAATTCTAACTCATGAGAGCGTGTTTTCTTTTTTCAACTGTACAGGTTCAACATCAAAGGTGTTTGCTTTTTTACATTAAGGCTGAGTCAGAGGTTTCATTTGTCATAATTGCCAGGTGCTACTGTAAAATCCAAAATGCTTTTCAACAGATGACATGCGTTCTTCTGTCTGTTTTCCAGGAGCATGCTGATGTGTACCCAGATGGACAAAACGGAGCAGTATCACCGGTAACAGTGGAGGCAGTGTTGAGATTTGAACAGCAGAATTTTGATAAATAGTGGCTTTCAAAGAGCGACTGTGTGAGTTAGTGAAAATCTACCAACATATTTATGACAGCTACCCTTCTCAGTATTAACATTAGTATCCAGATTAGTTAAACCTCATCTGTTGTCGCCATGTTTGTTATTATTGACTTGATTCTTCTCAAAAAACTTCATGGTATTTGGCTAGTATGGTAATTAACCCTGTAAAGCCTGAACCATTAAATCACTGACAGAAAATTCCTGTTCTTTGAAACTGGAGTCTTTAGTGGTCCTTCTGAACAGCCAAAAAAATGCTTTTCAAATCCAATTTCAATGTATAAGTTTCAAATTTGTATCATATTTGATACATCAGGTCTCAATGCTCAAATATTATTATTTTTGAACAAACAAAAACATAATATAACACAAACACGTCTAACAAATTGGTAATTCCTTTTCAAAATTGACCAAGTTCTGCCTCCTTCCTCATTAACCCTTTCATGCATTGTGGTCACTACAGTGGACAGTTATTCTACAGCTGTTCTCTTGTATATTCATAGGTTTTGTTGTTTTAGTTCCATATGAGCCAACACAGTGGACACTTATGCAGCATCGCATAATAAACTGCAATTCATACCATTACTGTAACTTTGCTGTTCTTGATAAACCTGATCTGCAGTAACATGTTTAAGTTTAAATCAGTTGTTATTTGTTAGACAAAAAGAGTTGTTTTTTGCATATTATATGAGGTAATAACTAGCATTAGAGTATGGTAAAATGTGAGAAAACATCAAATTAGCAGCCTTAAAAATGTTTTTATTTCATTGTTTTCATTTTACTTTCTGATATTGGGTTTAAAATACATATTTCTTTTCTTAAAAAATTAAATGCATGGACATTTTTGTAACTCCATGAAAAAAAAAAAAAAAAAACTCGATCGCAATTTTTTTTATGCCAAAGGAGGTATAAAAACACTCCAGAAAAAAAAAATCTTGACTAAGGTTCTCATAATTCATGCATGAAAGGGTTAATGACAGTCTTGTAGTGTCACTAGAAAGGCCTCTGGGGAACAAATTCCTCCCCCCTGGTGGATTATCTGTGTACTGCATGTATCTAATTGTAGACATCAGGTTTTTCAAGAAAAAAAATATCACACTGATCATGTAGAGGGCTTCAAAACCCATGTATCAAAAATGATACATTTGGCGTTATAGGGTAAAGTGTAACCTCACTCCACTCTGATCTTAAATCCACCCACTACAAGATTATTAAAAATGCAAAAAAAAAGTTGTCAAGAGGTTGAGAGGGGGAGGTACAAAGCATTGGGAGACATCCACTGAATGAGTCACATGATGCATGTACAGAACCATCTGATGGACTGAACAGGTTTTTATAGTGCTTTCCCATTCAACCAACGCCCTCAGACACTCCTCAAATCTGCAACAGTATCCTGACAAAAAGAACAACTCTGCATCCTGTGTTTTAGCATGATTTTATAGTTTTATTATGTCAGATTCAGACAGACAGTTCATCAATTAAAGGGGTCATATTTTGCTAAACCCACTTTTATTAGTCTTTGGGTCATTTATTTGTGTATTTGGGGACACTTATAGCTCAAAAAGCTTGAATTTGAACCCTCCAGGTGCTGCAAAGCTATCTTTATATTCATTTTGGCAAAAAATGAGTGGATTTCTACAACCCGTTTCAATTCCTTCTTAATTTGTTACATTTATAACTAGTTACATCACGACATTTGCACATATAAGGTCAAGACTTCTGATGAACATTTCTCAGAGTACGACATAATTTTTTATCAGCAGCAGTTATAGTCCATACTGAAAATATGTCCAAAGTTTGAGCTGATTGTCTAAAATGTTCAGTTGTTGGTTGTATTAACAAACACAAGTGGCTGAATGGGACAGAGCAGCAACCAGGAGGGGGTGGGGTCATGTGCATTTAAAGGGCCAGCGCTCAAAATGATCTTTCTAGTGTCATGACTCAGAAATAGGGTGGAAGATGGACCTGTGGAGTTGAATTAACTAGCAGTATTGTACCTGTGGTGCCATTGTACAATAGCAGGAGAGGCTAAGATCGCCCAGCATACCTCACAACATTTGAATATGGACATAAAATTGTGCCTAGTAGGTAGTCAGGTAATGTTTCCATTAATTTGGCGGCAATCGGGCCCGTGAAGGCTGGGGAAAACCCGTACAAACACCTTCCTGTCCTGCAACATCGATCGGACACAGAACATGCATCATATAGTAGGATGAAGAATTCAGACCCAAACATAGCATTTACAGTTTATGTAGACCACATTGAAATGTTTTAAAATGCATAATTCCATTTAAAAAAAGCAAAATATCACTCCTTTAAGACAGCTGTAGTATTATGTATCTTTGCTGCCCTTGTGCAGAGTCTGGTGGAGAATAGAACAATAAAATGCACTGCAATCACATTGGAATGTACTGTAAAATTAACACTACATTACATCTATATATTTTTTACTGTGTGTAAGTCCCTTCAGAAATGGACCAAATCTGAATCTTAGTCCAGATTTATACAGGGTGGGGAAGCAAAATTTACAATGAACATTTAGTTGTTTTTTCTCAGCAGGCACTAGGTCAATTGTTTTGAAACCAAACATATATTGATGTCATAATCATACCTAACACTATTATCCATACCTTTTCAGAAACTTTTGCCCATATGAGTAATCAGGAAAGCAAACGTCAAAGAGTGTGTGATTTGCTGAATGCACTCGTCACACCAAAGGAGATTTCCAAAAATAGTTGGAGTGTCCATAAAGACTGTTTATAATGTAAAGAAGAGAATGACTATGAGCAAAACTATTAGGAGAAAGTCTGGAAGATACTATTAAAGAAGAATGGGAGAAGTTGTCACCCGAATATTTGAGGAACACTTGCGCAAGTTTCAGGAAGCGTGTGAAGGCAGTTACTGAGAAAGAAGGAGGACACACAGAATAAAAAAAATTTCTATTATGTCAATTTTCTTGTGCCAAATAAATTCTCATGACTTTCAATAAACTAATTGGTCATACACTGTCTTTCAATCCCTGCCTCAAAATATTGTAAATTTTGCTTCCCCACCCTGTAGTTTTTGCAGAATCCTTCACCGTAAACAGTTTTGTTGTTGTGCTGTTTACAGCCATGTTGAACATTGCATCCCATCCTTCACTTTTCTGATTGTGTGTATGCATGCATGTGTGTGGGTGTATGTATGTGTGCACGTGTTGAGTGTGTGTGCATGTGTGTGTGTGTGTGTGTGTGTGAGAGAGACTGCAGGAGGAGACAGAAGGGCAGAGTCTTAGAACATGTGTGTGTAGGCAGTGCCTTTGCATGGGTTTTTTTTGTGTGTATGTGTGTGTGATTTTTTTTTTTTTTTTTTTATGTAACGGTCGGTTGTCTATTCAGTGGCAAGTATTATCTGTTCACTGCCAGGCTGCCTCCTCCACACTCTGAGCTCCTTGCAGATCAAATCTTCCTCCACAGTTTGCTGTAAGATTAATATTTTTCATTTCCTCTTTTTGTCAGAATGCTCTAATCCTTATCACAAACCGTTCTGTTGTGCACAGTGCACCTGCTACATCTGTGCATTCTGAAGTCTTTCTTAACCAAATGTTCTAATTCACTTCATGATAAATACACACTGCAGGGACGTTTAAGTGAGAAGCTTTGTTCATTTGTCCTCCATGTAAATGTTATACATGTACCTTTTGTTTCCCTTTCGGTGGTAATTTCCATGTGTATGCAGTTTGTTATGTAATATTGCCTGAAAGCAGATACACGCTTGAAACGCTAATCATGTCGGTATGCACAGGCTAATCAGAATGTCAGTTTTATATTGATTGCATGAACATTATAGAAAATGTATTTTGCATGCATGTCAACATAGATGATATTTTATTAGATTTACATTCTAATAAAGATGCCTTAAGGCTCCTGCAAATATTAACATTTTATACTGTATAACTGTAACTACTCATTCCTAAAGCCTGTACATATATGAAGTCTAATAAGTCTGAGAAAAACCAACACTATAAAAAAAAGCAAAAACCTGCAAACACTGAGATATGCAAAAAACACTTATGTAATAACTTTATAGAATGCAACAAACTTGCACAAAATCGTACGATATCATAATTTGTGATCAATTTTACAAAATAAATCTTGTAAAAATGATGATATATTGCAATAAGTAACACTACTACTACTAATAATAATAATAAAAATAATGATGAATTTAATTATTTTTGATTTCTCGTTTTTTACGCCATTATATTTAACCCTGATATTAAACCTACGCATAAAAGTACTTACAAGATCATCGTATTATCTTATTTATTTCGCAAATAAAGACAAACATAGGGACTTTATGTCAAAAGCCAAAGAGGAAAAATAATTTGCAATTTATTTTCAGTCAGCAACTGCAACGTTTTTTTTGACAGCGCTCCATGAAACTCTAGTATTTTGTAATTGCCAGCACAATATGCAATGTTTTATTGCAAACAGTGAGGAAAGGTTGCAAAAATGTCAAATTATGACAAAATACAGGTGTTATTATATAATGAAAGGACAAGTTATTACATTTTGTCAAGCTCTTGCATAATGCTGTTTTTACATAATGTATTCATTGCTGCGTTACTTGATGAATTACCCTTTTCACTTACACAAATAAACATTTAATCAATAACAAATCAAATCAGTACTTAAATAACAAGAAACACCAAGGTTTTGTGCATATTTGATACTATTGTGGTCCGAGGTTTGGGAATAAAGATTAATAAATCTTTCCACACAACTGAAATCTTAAGCCCTTGTGACTTTGTTGCTGTTGACACACAACCCACACACTCATTTACGTTTCCATCTCTCATCTCACTGTATAGCACTTCACCACTTCACAGATGTGCTCGGGTTGTCCTTGGAGATTTCCCTGTGCAAACAAAGCTCTCTTCCCCCTCCATCGCTCTCGCTGATTCCACCCCCTCTGCCTCTCCCTCTCTCCAGCTCGGCTCCTCTACACCCCCCCACCTCCATGATTTCACACCAATGAGCATACCGCGTGGAGCTCCCACTCGCTGGCATCAGAAACACTAGATATCTTCAGTCCTGAGCTACACAGATTCATACAAATATACACGAGCACTGACTAGACGGTGGCTGTGACCTGCCAAAACTCCTTTGGGAACAGGCGGTGATAGAAGAGAAGGAGTCCTGCCACTCTCACACACACCGGACTCAAGGTAAAGGATCCATATTCACTTATTGGATGACACTGTTATGTAATTCTGCTGTGGACACGCTGCTCAGGGCATTACGTGGCTCTTTGTCGTTCCTAATGGTTGACAGAGCTGATTATTATCTCCAGCTTTAAATAGAGGCTTACTGTTAAATTAGGGAAACACTGTTAATGAAGTGATGTGACGTCTTTGTGGTTGATGCTGGACGCAGTACTGAAACTATTGCAAAAGAGAAATACAATGCAAGTGTTTGTGTACACTTTTTTTGCCTGGACGTCTCAATATTTGTGTATTATGCATGCTTTTGGCACAGTTTCCTCCTGCAAAACGCTATTGAAAATTTCCCTCCTCCCCCCTGCCCTCCCTCCCACCTTGCTCCTCTTGATGCTGATAGCTGTGAGGGTTGTTCAGTCCAGTAAATGTCACTCATCATGGCTATCAAAGATGGAGTGGGGGCTTTGAAGCCCACACAAGTGTCACCTCTAGCTGAGGTTTATCCAAACCCTTTCATTAGTCACATATTTCCATATTGACCCCTACTCTTGTGCATATCCCTCCACTCTCCACTCAGTGACTATAACACACAAACAACTATTACACACATATGGTCAGTTCAGTGCATTGCACACAGCTCCTGGTTTTCATCTATACATGCCATCTTTGTGGTGTAGTCACTAAATACAACATTATCCTCAATATACATTTTTGGAACTGGACTTTTTTTTGCCAGACACCTTCAGATACCACCTCCCTTATGCAAATGTGTTTTTAATACTAAGGATTTTTGCATAATGTGAGAGAGAATGTTTTGGTTTGAGTTTTCTCAGTCATTTTTTCAAGTGCTTCAGGGTTTGCATTTATTTGTTTGAATAATAAATAAGATGATAAGCCAATTAAAAAAAAAATAGCAAAGCAACCCATATAGTTTTTTTTGCATGGCAATATTTTAGTATTGATGTCAATAATGGGCTTAGCTGAAACCTAAGAGACTGAGACTAAGAAGTGTGACCCGTCCCCGATAATATTTGGCAATATACTTCTTTACCATATTAGTTTGGTTAAGTGTTGTGGTGTTCCACTCAATTGTCACTAGATATTGTAATTATTTTTAATTTTATTTTATTTTATTTTATTTTATTTTATTCTATTCATACTTTCATTCATTTATCCATTTATGTATTTATAGAAGGGGCATTGCACATTATTGGACACAGTATAGAATATCATGTTGGTGTAAGCTAGGTTCTAATAGTTCTGGATTTTTCATTATAGTTTAGTTTTATTTAGTTTTGACTTTTTTTTTTCTCTAATTCACTTAGTTTTAATTTGTTTTTAGAGCAGGTTTGCTAGTTTTTATTAGTTTTCGTTATTTTCTAAGTGCTTAGTTTTAGTTTAGTTTTTTTTATATCTTTTCTCTTCTTCGCCGTCGTATTCAAATAAATCCCAGACAGGACTCTGCTGCTTTCTCCCAACTTTAGTCTCCATGTTTCCAGGTAGAGTGGGGACCAGAAGACGACACTAAACCACAAGTGACAAGCAGTGATGGACCATTAAATATGGTGCCGCTAGCTAAAATTGCTTGAGGGAAATAAATCGCTTTCGTATCAATCCGACATTGACAAAAACGAAGGGAATTTTATCTGAAATTTTTATACGTTTTAGTTAGTTTTGTAAACACACAATACAGATTTAGTTAGTTTTCGTTTTTTTCTTTTAATTATAGTTTCTATTTATTTCACTTAACGAAACGTTTTTTTCAATTCTAGTTTTCATCATTTTGTTAGTTTTTGTTAACGATAATAACCTTGGGCGTAAGTGATAAATTGCATCTTTAGTCCCTTGGCAGGTTACAAACAATAAAGCAATCCACTCACAATTAATATGGTATAAAATGCATGTTTTAAGGTGCAACAGCTGAACTGCTCTTATTATGTATATGTATAATATATGGAATGAGACAAAAACACAAACAGACTTATATTCAATGACAGAATGGTAAATGTTATCATTCATGTTTCTGCAAAGTACTAATATCCCTTTTACAGCTTTGGAAATAATTGGCAAAATAACAATTTTCTATAGAAATTCTGAATTTGTGTCCTTCAAATGACCTTTTAATACTTTGGTTTGAGAACATTTCTGGTACAAATGTTCTTATACCATGTCAACACTGATACGAATATTTCCCAAATAGGTATTTTCCCCCCTCCATTGAAAAAATAGGACCATGAGTCTTGCAGTCCAACAGCATATTTCAAGATATTTATTGACATTCATTTGACCTTTCAAGAATTGGTTCATTCTTTTTTCACTACTGTGTAAACTCTAAAGTGGGTAAATTCTAGATAACGACATAGCCTGTGGAATTATAAGCAAGGATTCAGATGTAGATACAAAAATCTAGGATATCCGGACTTTTAGTGGTCGAATTTTAAACTTGATTTTATGGTCATTTTAAGCTAGTAAAATGTAAATGTGGTCCCTTTTCTCAATAGCATCTTTTCTTCCTTATAGAGGAAAGGGACCACATTTTACTAGCTTAACCCTTTCATGCACGAATTATGAGAACCTTAATAAAAAAAAATTTCCTGAGTGTTTTTATTCCTCTTTAGGCATGAAAAAAAAACAACGCGACTGAAAATTCTCTTCTGAAAAATAAATAAAATTTAAAAAATAAATAAATATATATATTTTTTAATTTTAAAAAATACATTAAAAAAATAATAATAAAAAAAAAAAAATATGAACCTATTTTTCATGAAGTTGCAAAAATGTCCACTCAGCTGGACACCACACGTTTAATTTTTGATATACAGAACCATGTATTTACAGATAAATTGTGTGAAAACTATGGGGAGGGCTTGTGATTCTGGGGGTTTATGCTCAGGAGAGATCTACATAATGTTACCAGTTCATGTCAGAAAGATATGTAGTGTCATAAAACTTTAATAAAGATATGAGTAAAAAAAAAAAAAAAAACAACAGCAAAAAAAAAAAAAAAAAAAACAATGAAAAGAACAGAAAAATCCATGAATATACAAGAGAACAGCTGTAGAATAGCTGTCCACTGTAGTGACCAGTATGCATGAAAGGGTTAAAATGACAATAAAACCAAGTTTAAAATGCAACCACTAAAAGTCCGGATAGCCAAAATCTGAAGTCTGGGTTTGACCTCTCAGGGTCACTCAAGGTCAAAGGCCATGGCATCAAATGAAAGCCCATATGTGACTTCTTATTATATCAATATCTTCAACTGTTTTCAAGTTATAGCACTTTGAAATGCGTCCTATTATAAACCAATGGAGATTTTTGAAATGTTCAAAATCAATATTTCCCAGTTCTTTGAACAAACTTGGTAGGCCTTACCCCAAAGAAGTTCCACAACAGATATCGAGTCATTCCGACTGACGGTTTCAGAGAAGAAGATTCGGGAAAAATTATTTATGGACGATGGACAGATGACGGACCACAACTGATACCAATAGTCCCTTCGAGCCATTGGACTAACAAGAAAGAAAAACAAAAAAAAAATTCTGTCCACACAACATTCATTCTATAATACTTATGTACATATTAGAACACAAAAACAACTACAAACCAGAGTGTTCTCAAAGGATTTGGAAAGTATCTGGAAAGCGTTTTACTGTTTTAAAAACAATTTTACTGCAAAATATGTGCATTTGTGTGGGTGGGTGGTGGATATTTACTTGTTCATAAAATCATGTTTTTGTCTTCACTCAGGGAAATATACTTTATTTCTTTATTAAATATGTAAAAGAAATATTTCATCTGTGCGTTAGATTTTTTTTTCTACTCATGTTTGCAAACAAGAAAACGTTACAGCTTCACAAAATGTATCTATGCTTATTTCTAAAGCTGTATATACAATGTCAGCTATTGGACGATCCACTATTTTTTTTTTTTTTTACCTTTCCTTAACAGGCAGGATGTGTTTGGGGTGGATGGCGGATTTACAAAATCCAGGAGCTTGACAATGGGGACTAGAGTCTGCATCCTAGTTCCGGATTTAGGTGTAGGCATTAAAAGGTTATGCTGTGTTTCAAATATGAATACATACATTTCCATCACATTTGTGCAGACATTCACTGAATTAAACTAAGCCCCTTTATCTTTTCAAGTGCTGCTGGTTTTACATATAAGCAGAAAAAATTTGGTTATACTGTTGTGTCAACAATATAAGAGACACAGTTCTAAAACTCTACAATGTATGTGTATAGAAGTGTTGATATGACATGTGATTTTAGTTTGAGGATGTTCAGAGGGTTTGCAGAAACATACATCAGCAATAGTGTTTGTTTTGGTGAATCGACTGTAATTAACAGCTATTAGTTTTAGAAAGATCTGGTTAAAAAGTCAAATACCAATTGAAATAGTGACCTGATAAAGTCTGCACATCTTTAATACATCCCATGCTAAAGAAAACACCATGTCATATTTCATCCATTTCATTGTTTTTGTTTTTCATTTCATGTAAGTGGCTTCAATTTGTACGTAATATTTAGTATTTATTCCAGCATTCAGATTGTTTTTATTGTTGGTGTGAATATGTTGTGTTTGTTAAAGTTGACCCAGGAACCTTCAGCCTGTATCTTTTCAGTCTGACTGTATAAATTAATTACTTAATTAGTGAAGTTTATATTATAAATTGTCGTTTTGTGAGTGATTGGATTTATGGTTTGGATGGATCTGTGGACTGTGTTTGTTCTTCAGACTGAAATAAAACAATAAAAACAAACAAAAAATAATAATAATAATAATAATAATTCTATCGATCTGTGGAACATTGGAGCAAAGTTCAAAGTATCACCAAAGTTAGTGGGACGTGCAGTATCTCCTTATAAATACAACTCTTTGTACACAGTGTTGGATGACAGTGTTGTGAAATTTCACCCAATGCAGTGCTTATGAATTTTAAAAGCAAATCATTCTACTGATGATTCATCCTTTGAGTTACATAAGTTACACACAAGGTTTTAGAGCAAACATTTTAATAGGAATAAGTTAATTTGCATGAAAACTAAGACTAATTTATGGAAAAAGTGTTTATAACCAGGTCTGTGTATTATTGAAGAAAAGCAGAAGACTGGAAAAACTGCTTTGGATATTTTTATTCAAGTAAAATCTATTATTTCTTTTTACAAACAGGCAACATGGCTATTCAGGGGTTTATGCATTGAATTCTAGTTTATTTATTGTTTTTACATTTATATTTGTATTTATTTACTTAGCACAATAAAAACAGTGCAGGGAGGGAACGAAGCCCAAAGGACTTGTACAGAGTTCCACTCCCATCATCTACTATAAATAGAAAATAAAATGTACAAACATAAGAAAACAATAATTAAACAACAAATAACAGTATAGAAAACACTGAAAAAGTCAGGACAGGAGATGTTTTTTCAGTGAGTTTTTGAAAGATGTAAATGACAATATAGACTTCAGAGACATTTCTAGATTGTTCCACAATTTAGGACCTCTAAATAAAATATTAAATTGATGACCAGATGTTCGACAGAAGGGTAAATGAAGATTGTCACTATGTCTAGTTGAGTATAAATGTAAATCGGAAGAAAAACTAAAAAAATTATGAAAAGTATCCGGATGATCTTGCTTATTATTGATAAACTTGTGCACAAATAAACATGAGTGATAAACACTGAGTTCATGAACGGGTAGTATTGAATATTTCCTAAAAATTGGTGCAGATGGTTCATATATCTACTAGACAGTGAGATTGCTCTCAGGAATCTCTTCTGGATTATCAAGAGTTTGCTAAGATAAGTTGGATAAGTTCCTGACCAGACAATATTGCAGTAATTCATATATGGAAACAGAAAATTATAATACAAAGTCAAGTGAGCAGAGTGATGAATCAGGGGACAAACTTTTCTCAGTATACCAAGCATCTTCATTGATCTTTTGCATACATGATTGATATGGCTATTCCAATTAAGACCTTCATCCAGAACAACACCCAAAAATGTGGTGTGAGGTACTTGATGGATTTCAGTTCCGTTAATTAATATTTTAGCTTCTTCTTTTGTGTAAGATTTATTTTTGTTGCAGAAGATCATGAAGTTACTTTTTTTTTACATTGAGTGTTAATTTATTAATCTGGAACCAATTAGAAACAGTTTGTAATTCATTATTTACCGATGTAATAAGGGACTTAAAGTCATCATGAGCGGCTGTAAGACAAGTGTCATCAGCAAATAATGAGGGAAGAAGATTATTGCAAGACACAGGCATTTATTGCTATTTTATCTGTTGCACTTTAGTCAGGGCATCCTGAACCAAGTTTGTTGTATCTTGTAATTTGTATTTATTTATTTAGTTACAGGACAGTGTGAATTGGCATTAGTTACAAAGAATGAGATGCATGCACCAGATTTAGCAAAGAAGCTAATTTCCATCTGTTGTCCTGAATGACGAATATAACAAACATCATTGCTATTCTATTCTATTCTATTCTATTCTATTCTATTCTATTCTATTCTATATACTGCTACAATGTGCAGCACCATTGTCATTACATGTGGTGATGCACTTTAGCTGTAAAAAAAAAAATATAAGTTGCTGTGTGTTTATTGCTTGCGCCTGACACTACAGCTGCAAATCCCACTGAAGAGAAATGCTTTTAGCAGGCAGAGAGACAGGCCTAGGAGCGGAGCTGATTTCTGCAATGCAAAATAAATCCCTGGAACAAACTGATTACATAAATGGCAAAAGGCGGGATGAGCGATAAAAAGACATGCGCTCACTCTGTAGTGCTTGAGCGGTTAAACCTCTAAGTGTGTAGGTTTCCAGACCAACAGGCCCGGATTAAAAAGGAAGTATTATTCACCTGGCTCTCACGGTTTGTTAGGTAAGGTGGTGCACAAAGGCTGCCTGGTTAAAGGTTTGCATTCAGCATCAGAATGTTTGCAAACAGCTAAAAAAAAAAAAAAAAAATCATGATTGCTACTACTTTATGTAACTCAATCTTTTTAACACAAAGTCCTAAATCTGAAAGCTGATAAATCCTTACTGTTAAAGCCCTCATGTTACCCAAATATGAGGTTCAGCTAAAAAACAAAAGAAGAAAAATTAAAAAAAAAAAAAAAAGAAAAAAAGCCCACTCATTCTAGTCACATCCCATCAAATTTGCATATAGCCTTCAGATGACATGTTCTAATTTTATCTCCAAGCAAACTGCTATCCCAAAGCTAATGCAAGTGAGTGGTGTGCCCTTATCATTCTGAACACCCCTGGCACTCATGTGCTTTTAATAGTCCACGTCCTGCCAGTGACAGGCAGATTTACATGAGTGTACTCTGGCATCCGGCAGCTTTGAAGGCAAATAACTTGGCCATAGATACGAAAGCTTTCCTCATTTATAGCCAAGGCGAGACAGAGTGGCAAGAGATTTGAGTCAGCTGTAAGATTTGTCAAAGACAGATGACAGCTAATTTTATATTTAATGGAAGAGGTCTGCCATGTGGGGATGGGAGCTGTGAAGAAATGGGTTTGAAACACACTGTACCCACTGTTCTGTGCTGAACTGAAGCTTTTAATTTTTCTGTTTATGATTGATTTTAGTTGCTAAGAATGGCTATGTAATAAATGTAACAACGGCATACAGCACAGTCAGTACACAAATTATTCAGAGAATTTATGGTGGCAAAAATACTGATACCAGACTCACTACAAATAAAAAATGCTGCTTTAAATCTTCGCTTAAGAAATGCACCATCAGCAAACTGGACTGAAAATATAATCCATAAAAGTATTGTACAGTAAAATGATTGGTGTTTTACCATAATGGGATGTTTTTGGGTTCATTTTACTGTTGCAGATGTTAAAGGTTGAGCTCATTTGAAAAAGTTTATATACTGCTGGGAGTTTAACCTTCCTCTTGTGTTAGCTTTCTGTTACTATCTCTTATGTTAATGGGTCGGTTTTCACCCATGTCTTAAATCAGATGTAATATCTTCCTAGATATGTAGTTGTGCACTTGGTTTTGTATTCATTTTGTATTATCTTTGGATGTTGTTTTGTTTGGTTTGTCTGACTTTATACTGTATGACTTTATAGCTAGTTGAGTATAGCTAACCATTAACCCTTTCATGCATGAGTTATGAGAACCTTAGTTGAGGTGTTTGTTTTTGTTTGGTTTTTTTTTTTTGAGTGCTTTTATTACTCCTTAGACATGAAAAAAACAATGAGATTAAAGTTTTTTTTCATAGATTTACAAAAATGTCCACTCAGCTACACCATGAATTTTATTCTTGAAGCAAAGAAACATGTATTTAAAACCCAGTATCATAAAGCAATATGAAAACAATGAAATGAAACCATGTTTAATGCTGCTAATCTGATGTTTTCTCACATTTTAACATATTCTAATACAGTCTACTCTCGTTAAACCGCCCGCCGTTATACCGCCATTTCCGCTTATCGCCATCCGCCAGCCCAGTTCCATGCACAAACAACACTTATACCATTGATTTCCCGACCGTTATACCGCGCGCGGCGCGGCACCTCCAAGGTGCGGCTCCCAGTGTTGTCTTTTCCGTGGAAACCGGGTCGAAATGGCTCTTTGAGTGTTAAAGCTTGCCGATCCCTGCCTTACAACATAACAGAATCAAGATTTATTTAGAAACGCAATTAGAACGGGTTAACGGAGGCAGCATAGACATCATATAGTAAAGACATGCACATTATGGACGCAACCCGTTGTAACGCCATTTTCGCTATACCGCCAATTTGGCCGTGAACGGAAGTTGGCGGTATAACGAGAGTAGACTGTACTAGTTATTTCTCACTTCATGGAGATAATATGCAAAAAATAACAATTAACAATTGATTTCCACTCAAGAACCAATCAAGAACAGCAAAGTTACAGTACTGGTATGAATTGCAGTTTATAAAATGATGCATAAGCATCCACTGTGTTGGCTGATAACAAAAAAAAGCAAAAAAAAAACTCTTTTTGTCTAACAAATAACTGATTTACACTTAAACATGTTACTGCAGATCAGGTTTATCAAGAACAGCAAAGTTACAGTAATGGTATGAATTGCAGTTTATTATGCGATGCTGCATAAGTGTCCACTGTGTTGGCTCATATGGAACTAAAACAACTAAACCCATGAATATACAAGAGAACAGCTGGAGAATAACTGTCCACTGTAGTGACCACTGTGCATGAAAGGGTTAAGGCTATTATTATTTAGAAGGGGGCAGGAAATATACGATTTTCTTCATCCTGCTCCTTTTAGAGCATGGGTGTGTAAATGTTTGTTCACATGATGATTACAATGGGTTACAAAAAAATGGTTTTTGCAAGTTGTCTAGGTTTTTTCAACCGAATTCGGACCATTTTGTACCGCTAAATCCAAAAATGACATCTGTTTTTCTCAATCTGGTCAGGTTTTTTTGATTTTGAAAAATTTCATCTTCTCACAAAATTGATTACATTTTTGTGACTTTATCAGTTGATTTTTTTATATAGTTCTCACCCAAAATAGGTTTTAAGAGAAAAAAAAATCATTTTCTAACAGGATTCCTGTTAGGTATAATGGTGTATTCACCGCAGATGTAGCAGAATACGCCAGGCTTATTTTTGTAAGATCTTCTAGTCGAAGCCATTTCACTCACCTGTTATATTAAAAAAAAATAATCATAAATTGGCAAAAGTAAAATCTTCAGAACTTGTTTATTGCAAGAAATATGAAAGAATTTTGTATCATATGATGTGAAAATGTCCATAAATGTAAGCAAAAATGTTAAAAAGCCTATGTGTAGCATAGTTCAGAAAGTTGACCTGATTGAGCAAAATTAATGTGATTTTTGGATTCAGCACACCAAAATTATCCTAAATCAGCTCAAAAAACTTAAACAATAAATTTGTTGTTGACCGGTGTTATTCACCTCCTAAGAACCAGCAATGGGTTTTCTGTCCACATTTGTGGACAAGAGTTTCACAACTTAATACAAAAAAAAAAAAAAAGAAAGAAAAGAAAACTGTCCACCACAAAGGACATTCCATAAAAATTTTAAAAACTACATCTGAAAACACTGTTGCATCATGATGTTTCCAATATAGGCACTTATTTAATAAAAAACAAAAAACCTTGTACTTTGCTATCATTTCCTGGGTCTCAGGAGGTTAAATGTCTGCTGATGAAATGCACAACGAATGGAAGAAATTAAATGAAAGATACACTAAAAACAATTAGCTATCATCCAATTTGTTTCTCATCACTTAGTTACCTTGTTAAGCTTCCTTATCCATGAAAATATTGGTTTTAATTTATTTTATTTTTTTTAATTATCTTTTTATTTGAAAGGCAAATGTCCATCACATATTAATTACATAATAATTCAAAAAAAAAAAAAAAGAAAACAATAGGATGGATATGGGAAGTTTAGATCATTATATCCATATTGCCCTTCTATAATTTTTTTTTTTATGTACTCTTAATTTTAGTTGAAACATTAATACAACAAAACAGAACAGGGGAGCGCACCACCTCATACAATCATAACCTCACATAAAATAATAATAATAATAATAATAATAATAATAATAATAATAATAATGGATTGGATTTATATAGCGCCTTTCTAGACACCCAAAGCGCTTTACATTATTGACCCATAAAAGCAGGTAGATTAACACAAAGCACGAATATAATCAAATGAAATCTGATCTGGTTGGTTTTATGTACTCAGTCCCTTTAGACCAGATATTATAAAATTTTTCTTTTTCAACTCTGAGGGAAAACGATATCTTCTCCATAACATAATTCTCATAGACAGTTCCAATCCATTCATCAATGGTGGGCAGTTTCTACTTTTAACCATTTCCTCGTAACTGATTTCTTACTGGCTGCTAACAATATAGCCAATAATTTTTTGTCTTTAATGTTCCATGACTCAAACGATAAATTACCCAAATACAGGGTGACACAAAAAAAACGGGAACTTTTTAACAATCCAATAAAACCAGGAGTGATGGAAGAAAAATATTTTATTCATAGTAATTGAAACCTTAAAACATGCCATTTAAGAAACAATGATGGAATTTTCGTTCTTTAAAAATGACAGGGTGACCCAAAAAAATGGGAATTTTTGAAGTGCGTATTGGCAGACATGAGCAAGTGGCAGCACTGTGAGACAGTGACCTTGAGCAAGTAAACACACCCCCATTTTAGGAACCACTGGCGGCTGTGCGAGAATTGTTCGGTAACCGTGTGATCTCAAGATTCGGTAACATTCCCTGGCCCCGATTTGTCCGTTTGTGATTTTTTCTTGTGGGGCTATCTCAAGAGTAAAGTGTACACGACTCGACCAAGAACTCTGGAGGAGTTAAAACAGAGAATTCAGGATGAAATTCACAGTATCCCAGCTGAGATGTTGCAGCGGTCAATGAGGAATCTCAACAGCAGATTTCAAGAATGCATTCGTACAGGAGGACGCCATCTACAGGAAGTAATTTTACAAAAATGAAATTTCCATCATTGTTTCTTAAATGGCATGTTTTAAGGTTTCAATTATGAATAAAATATTTTTCTTCCATCACTCTTGGTTTTATTGGATTGTTAAAAAGTTCCCGTTTTTTTGTGTCACCCTGTACTTTTAACCATTTCCTCGTAACTGATTTCTTACGGGCTGCCAAGAATATAGCCAATAATTTTTTGTCTTTAATGTTCTATGACTCAAACGATAAATTACCCAAATACATGGTCTCACATTTAAATAAAATGTTTACATTAAATACATTTTGTATATGTTTGTGAATCTCTTCCCAGTAAGGTCTTATAACCAGACAGTCCCAAAAAGTATGGAAGTGGTTGGCTCCATTAGACCCACAAAGTCTCCAACAAGCGTCCCCGCTACCTTGGTGTCGCTTCTGAATGGGTGTGACAAAAAATCTTATGATGTTTTTCCAGCAGAACTCGCGCCATGTGTTTGACCCAGTTGAGAACCATTGTAGTTGGCATATTTTCTCCCAGTTCTCCTGTGTAATCTTTACCTTCATTTCCTTTTCCCACTTATTCTTTATGTATTCTGTATTCTCTTGTTTAGATAATTGTATGGCATTATATAATTTGGAAATAATTTTGGTGTTTGCTCCGGGTTTAGTTAATGACATAAACACCTCTATGAACCCTCTCTCACCTTTTTGTAATACCTCTTTAAAATTTGGTTTTTATGTTTTTGGTGTGAGCCTCTGGGCCTTTTTTTTGTCAGTATACCCCTCGATGTGCACCCTGTAAGTCATCAACTCTATACTGAACTGGCCTCACATGTGTGGACATGCCTGTATTTGCTTGTTTTTTTGTGCAGGTATACTGGAAAACAAGGCAAAGTGAGAATCCCCAGAAGCTCACATGATTGGGAGAGGAATAAGAGCCAAAACTGTCAGTGTGTTGGCTGACAGTGCACTTATGATTTCAGTTTTGGTTCTAATTATTGCTGTATAATCTTGTATTTATAACTGGTTCCAAAGCGACTCTAACAACACAAAGGTCCTAATTTCAACTACAGCATTTCATAATCGAGTGAATTTTTTTGATTTTAATTATTTTGTTGAAATAGAGGTTCCTAACAAAATGAAAAAGCCTTGATGCAATACAGACATTTTACGTGGTTCATTTATGTATTTAAAACCTAAAATGGGTCGGTGCTGACCCTAACACAACACGAAAGTTAATCGCCATTATCTACTGCACATCAGTACTTCTTTATGTGTGAACTACATGTTTATAAAATTAACTTTTTTTCCCTTTTTTTTTTGAGATTTTCTCTTAGAGGCTCCATTAAAATATTTCATACCCCTTGGGATCCATTTTTACGGTATTTCAATTCTTTAAATTTCCCTCGGAATATAGATGATTAAACATCATTGAGAAAGAGGGGAAAAGGAGAGGAAAAGAGGGGAATGAGAGATTATGTGTAGTCTTTTCCTTTGTTCTCTTATTTCTGTGTACTATACTAACTTTTTACTTTTACGATTTGAGTTCCTTTATCATTATTTATGGTTTCCGTTTTTGATTTTCTTTTACGTTTTTCCTTATTTTTTATTCATTGATTGATTGATTTTTTTTTTTTTTTTTGGCCTGTGGGTTGGGTGGGTGGGAAGGGATGGGTGTTGACAGTCAGATATGTCATTCTTGATTGTGCATTGACTGTTACGAATTGATATGTCTGTCGTATTCATTGAAAATGTTCAATAAATATAGTTGTAAAAAAAAAAAAAACTTTTTGTAAGATCAGAAAAAAATGTTTATAGCAATGCATTTCCTGGCAAATCCAGTTTGTAAAATTAGCCTTGGAAGACAAAGAATGAACAAAAGAGTAAAATTAACAGTATTTTTTTTTCTGTGTGATTTATTGAAGTTGAGATATATAGTTACATATTATAGAAATACTTGTGTACAAATAAAAGGTTTAAAGGTTAACCCATAGGGAAATTCAATCTCTGCATCTTATCCATGCTAATATGCACAGCACTTAGCATTAGCATTATCAATTAGCATGTTGGTAGAAGTGAGATGCTATTGAAGATGCTCAGGGACCAACTCCAAATCATCAGTAGGCCTACTGTGGTAAAGGCTACTGACAGGAGAATTAACATATGTAGACCTGGTTTTGGGGGAATACGTCACAACAGTATGTAAGTATAAAACTCTACTACAGGGGTGTCAAACTCATTGTAGTTCAGGGGCCACATTCAGGCTAATTTAACCTCAAGTGGGCCGGACCAAAAACAATAATAGCATAATAACTTATAAATAATGACAACTATTTTTTCTCTTTGTTTTAGTGCAAAAGAAACAAAAAAAAAAAATTCAAAACCATTAAATTTTGAAAATATTTACATTTACAACCTATCCAAACAAACAAGATGTGAATTGCCTGAAAAAACTGAATTTTGGTTTTTTTTTAATTTTTTTTTTTTTTTTTTTTTTTTTTTTATTTATCTTTTTATGAGCTATGTAACAGAACATACAAAGGAGCAGAATTACAATGCATTCATTATACATTGTCTTTTTATATCATTTTTCCCCATTCCCAATCCAACCCCAAGGCCCTCCGAGAAGGGGCAACAGCAGAAATAAGAACATCACAACAGTCTCTGAGCCGTAGAAAATCAAATAAGTGCAAGCAGTATCAAATCTGTGGTGTACAAGAATATTAACTGAGCTAATGGAAACAAAAGAAAATTTGAAAGAAAAAAAAAAAAAAAAAGATACCTGTGTTTACTTTTAAATATTAGACATTACCTAGATGTATCAAATGTAACAATAATTTTGTAGACAGAACAAATTACAACAAAAAACAACAATACCTAAACAATAATAAAATAGAGTAGGGTGGAGGTGTGAGAGATCAATCTGAAGGCAGTGTTTGTAAGGACTGAAAGTAATCTAAAAAAGATTGCCATTTATTAAAGAATTTAGTTGAGGAGCCTTGTAGTGAGAGTCTAATCTTTTCTAATTTAAGAAAAAACATAACATCTCTAAGCCAAAATGAAATAGACGAGGGTTTAGGAGACTTCCACAAAAATAAGATGCGTTGTCTTGCAAGGAGGGATGTAAAAGCTATTATATCAGACTATTTGGTTAAAACAGGTGTCAACAAGGAGCCCAAATATCGCTATAAAAGGGCACATATTGATATTTTTCTTAAGAATATTAGTCATGATCATAAAGTAATCACCCCAAAATTTCAGTAACTTAGGACAGGAAAAGAACATATGGGTTAAGTTGCAGGGAGAGCCCCGACACTTGTCACATTGGCCCACAATATTTGGATAGATGACAGAGAGTCAAGATTTTGATAAATGGATTCTATGCAACACTTTAAACTGAATAAATTGTAATCTAGCACACGGTGTGCTGGACCGTATACTAAGGATAGCTTTATCCCATAGCTGGTCTGTGAGATTTAAGCCTAACTCACCTTCCCAAGAAATTCGAGCTAAAACTGAAATTTCTTAAGAAAATGAAGTGTAATTTAACAATATTATGCCTCAACTTATGCATGTGCACTATGGATCAGTTCTACAAAGGCACAAAACACTTAGTAACGACCAGAATACATATATAGGTCCAGAGGATGGCTTCATCAGTTCTTAACAATGACTCCCATCCTTTTACGAGGTGAATTTCAGCTCCTTTCCTCTGGACGGAGGTTCTTAGTCCCAAGGTGCAGGACACAGCGTTATAAAAATAGCTTTGTTCCTGTCGCCGTCACTGAGCTCAATAAGAAATAGTGACATTGCACTTTACTAACTTATTTAGTTATTTATTCCATTTCTTTGCTCTATTTATTATTATTGTGACTTCAAATTTTTTAAAATTTTTTAATTGTATGTTCTTATTCTGGTTTTTATCCTGGATTGTTTTTTATGTTTTCTGATTTTTATTGTGTTTTATTGCATCTTGTTTTTATTTATTTGATCTTACCTATTTTATTTACTTCTCCATGCTGCTATAGCGATGAATGGTGGAACACTGAGCACTTTTTGTCCTGTCTTTTTGTCCTGTCTGTAAGCGTGATCAAGTGCCTGTCTTGCATGTTTAATGTACAGGGTGGGGAAGTAAAATTTACAATATTTTGAGGCAGGGATTGAAAGACAGTGTATGACCAATTAGTTTATTGAAAGTCATGAGAATTTATTTGCCACAAGAAAATTGACATAATAGAAAACGTTTTTATTCTATGTGTCCTCCTTCTTTCTCAATAACTGCCTTCACACGCTTCCTGAAACTTGCGCAAGTGTTCCTCAAATATTCGGGTGACAACTTCTCCCATTCTTCTTTAACAGTATCTTCCGGACTTTCTCGTAATAGTTTTGCTCATAGTCATTCTCTTCTTTCCATTATAAACAGTCTTTATGGACACTCCAACTATTTTTGAAATCTCCTTTGGTGTGACGAGTGCATTCAGCAAATCACACACTCTTTGACGTTTGCTTTCCTGATTACTCATATGGGCAAAAGTTTTTAAAAAGGTATGGATAATAGTGTTAGGTATGATTATGACATCAATATATGTTTGGTTTCAAAACAATTGACGTAGTGCCTGCTGAGAAAAAACAACTAAATGTTCATTGTAAATTTTGCTTCCCCACCCTGTATGTGTTGTTGTAATGCCAATGCAATCACCTAGACTGCAAAACAAATCTACCTACGGGTATAAATAAAGTAACCTTGAGCTTGAGAATATTGTTAAGATTGCATTTAATTTTCTCAAGACATTTCAGGTTATTCTCATTTTACTGTTAAGGATAATTTGTTCATGTAAATATTTTCATAATTGTTTTTTTTATGTTATTTTCTGCACTATAACAAGGAGAAAATTTTGAAGTTGTCATTATTCATCAGCATAACATGTTTTTTTTTTCCACATTAAACCAACAAAATTTGGAGTCACTATTTATAGGTGATTATGTTATTATTTTCCTTGAGATCACAATGATCTGGATGTGGAACCTGAACTAAAACTAGTTCAACACTCTTGGTTGATTATATCTTCAGTGTAATTTTTTACACTATCCAAGTTCATCCCGCGGGCCAGATCGGACCATTTGGCGGGCCGGATTTGGCCCGTGGGCCGCATGTTTGACACCCCTGCTCTACTATCTACCACTATGTACAAACCCAGTGATTTATACGGCAAGAGAGTCAGCATGGACTGGACAATGAGAACAACAGCTGAACAAAGACAGAACATAATCCAGTGGACTTTTGTTGACACAGATGGATAATTTATACTTCGAAGACAACCTGATAGGCTGTTACTGTCACCATCACATGAAGGTTAAGGACACTTACAGCCACTTCTTCACAAGAACACCTTAACATCCAAAAGAAAACATGAAGATCACATGGATGAATTCAACCATAATGAACCATTCACACTTAACCCTTTATAGGACACTCATAGTAATACTCTGAAATGAAAAACTTTTTATTGTTATGTAGAAAATCAAGGTAAATGAAGATACCATATTTGGTTCTTTAAGTGGCAATAAATAAATGAAATAAAAATACAAGACATAAATATAAAAAATACAAGAAAAACCCTTGTAAGGTGAAAGGAACATGTATTTTCGAACATTAGACCAACATAGGTGCTGATCCAGACCCCTGTCCACATTCTCCCTTTGAACATCACTCCTTACATTAGTACCATTACTTCATGGTAACTAACAAAGCAGGTCCACTCACTGTTCATGCACAGGTGGACCTTACAGACCCTGGAGACCACATTGGACCTGAGATTGTTGACTCACTTGTCCTCGCTTCAACTGTTGCTGTCACTAGTCACTTTTCCACTGGACATCTGCGCAAAACTTTACTGATATTTACTAAATGTTGAAAAAACAGAAGTGAGTAATGTCGGTTTTTCCATTAAATCACAAATGATTTGTTTATTTATTATCGCAAGATGACATGAGAAGTCATGCCACACACGGCAACGAAAGTAAATATTGTGTTGATTTGCAGATATATTAATTATTATTATTATATATTACCCAGTATCATGTACTAAATTTAAAAAATGATTTAGTAAAAATGATTTAATAGTTTAGAATTTTTCATTATAGTTTAGTTTTATGTAGTTTTGACTTTTTTTTTCTCTAATTCAGTTAGTTTTAATTAGTTTTCAGAGCAGGTTTGCTAGTTTTTATTAGTTTTCGTTATTTTCTAAATGCTTAGTTTTAGTTTAGTTTTAGTTTTTTTTAATATCTTTTATCTTCTTCACCGTCGTATTCAAATAAATCCTAGACAGGACTCTGCTGCTTTCTCCAAACTTTAGTCTCCAAGTTTCCAGGTAGAGTGGGGACGAAAAGCCGACTCTAAACGACAAGTGACGAGACCATTAAGTATCATATGGTGCCAGCAGCTAAAATTGCTTGAGGGAGATAAATCGATTTCATATCAATTCGACACTGACAAAGACGAAAACGAAGGGAATTTGATCCATAATTTTTGTACATTTTAGTTAGTTTTGTAAGCACACAATACAGTTTCAGTTAGTTATCATTTTTTTCTTTTAATTATAGTTTATTTATTTCAGTTAACGAAAATGTTTTTACAATTCCAGTTTTCGTCATTTCGTTAGTTTTCGTTAACGATAATAACCTTGGTCCACACATACCACAACATGTTTCTTTTAAAACTCTTCTTCTTCTTCGCTTGTTGTAACATCCATCAACATCCATTTTTTAATTCATGTGACTAGTTGCAGAAAAAGGTCTTTCCATTGCAGTTTTGCGTGATATACCATTTGCGCTATGCCTCAAAAAAAAAAAAAAAAAAAAAAAAAACACCTCTTACCAGCACAAAAACTTTTAATCAAAAAACGAGAGTTTTGATAAATTTTTCTGTGCAAGTTATATTCCCGCAGTTTGACAGTTAATGGAAAAGTGTGTCTTGTCATGCATGCAAAAACTACCAAAAAGAGTCACTTGCCCAATAAACAGTTAACCTCCTAAACCTGAGCTATGGGTTTTCTGTCCAGATTTGTGGACAAGAGTTTCACAACTTTATAGAAAAAAAAAAAAAAAAAAAATTAAAAAAAAAAGAAAAAGAAAAGAAAACTGTCCACCACAAAGGACATTCCATAAAAACTGTAAAAACTGCATCTGAAAAAACAGTTGCATCATGATGTTTCCAATATAAGCACTTACTTAATAAAAAACAAAAAAAGCTTGTACTTTGCTGACATTTCCTGGGTCTCAGGAGGTTAAAGCAGGCCTGAAGAAGTCCCAGAGACAAACAGAGACCACCGTTAATTGAACAGGTTACATCTTTATTATCAGCTGCCTGTGAAGAGGTCCTCATATCCACTGGTCAAACAAGGTCAATAATGACAATTTACGGATAAGGACACAATAAATATGTTAAATTCTAACAATATGAGGATGGATAAAGCACATAAGGACACAAAGGAAAAGGTGAAGACCCCACAGCAGGTATTAGAAGAATACAAAGGCTTGTCAGTGGCAGCCTAAGAAGAGGTGTCAGGCGTAAGTAAGATATGAGATGACCTGGATGCCAAGTTGATTGCAGCCACTCAAGACAATGTGTGTAATTCTATCAGACACACTGCAGTGCATTTCAGCAGCATTACAGAGATGACTATCAGTGCAGACTCCCGACTGTAACATAAATAATGAACAACTCTGCAGTCTATGGCTATGAAATAATTAAGACCGTAACATGTTTAAACCCTAAAATAGCTGGACTTCCATAACTGTGTTTGTAGGCGCTAGCATGACACAAAAAGTCACCAGTAAACACAACGAAAACCACAAAATAGTGTTGGGTTTGGTGAACAGTAAAAAAAAAAAAAAATTCAATTCAAGTACACAACCTGGTAAAATGTCCAGCATATGGGTCAATGTATAATTGAGGGATTTTTGAGTTACCGTTACAGTGTGACAGTTGACAGGTATATTTGACATTTTTGCAGTTTTCAGGCCTAAAATCAACAGAACCATAACACCACATGGGATTTTTACAGAAAGATTCTACTAAATATCATATATACAACTGAGTAAAACTGAAAGTTATTTATTACAGTTGTTCTTTTTTCTATTATTTTTTTTTATTTTTTCCTCTCAAGTTTTGTAATATGTTTGTGTCTGAAATAAACTAAGCTAAAATTAAACACTGTTGACATAAGAGTGTGATAAATACACACTTGACTCCCACACTACTTTATATTAAATAGCAAAGAAACAGGAGAAAGAGCATATCTCGGAGTCTTGCCAGTGTTTTCTTCAAGAGGAAATGACATCATGGGGAACAGGTCATGTGATTTGGAATTAAAACGCTTCCTTGAGAGCTGTTTTTGTAATGGGTAACTTAGCTGAAAGTGAATCCTCGGACACAGATACAATTTGTTATTTTCCATATAAAATTTACATATTGCCAAAAAAGAAATACCTCTCTTGATTATCTCAACTTAATTAAAAAAAAAAAAAAACACAAAGCAATTTTTGAATAAGCTCATTTTATTATTGTTTAGCTAATTAGAAGGTGGTTGTTATTAAATTTGAACAGTTATTTAGTTGACATTTTAGTATACCCAGTCATTTAATAATTCATTAATAATTTATTAGTAATTTATGAGTAAGAGATTGGTTCCGTAATTAAATAATTATGGAATTTTTAAGACATCATCATAATGAACATGAAAAACTTTTTTTTTTTTATTACTTTTAATAAACATATATGTAAGATATTTCCAGTGGACTTCAAAGTCCCTTAATTATATATTGACCCCTATAATATTGTACCAGCCCCCCTTTAGCTTTGATTAAAGGACCCATTCACGGAAAAATATTAGTCGCCCCTCTTTTGACTTCTGGTTAAATAATTTAACCTCAAGTTTGGCTCTTAAGAAACTGACATATAAGGTTAAAAAGAGAACTTTGGAATTCTATAACATTTGGAAGATGTTTTTGGATTTAATTAAGAGTGGTGATAATGAAGGGGTGGTGATTAAGTGACAAATTAGGACATTTTGTTTGATGTGGGAATGTACATGTATAGTATGATTTCAACTCTATACCTAAATTTTATTTATTACATTATTTAATCAGCTGTTTCTATGTAATGCTGTCAGATTAATGTTTGTCACATCTTTTTGAGATTTATTTTATTTATTTTCATTTTATGTATTTATTTTGCTTTATTTATATATATATTTATTTTTTCTCTGCCATGTTCAAGATGTTTATGATGTTCAAAGTTTTGTATAATGAAAAATAAACAAATGTTTATAAAAAAAAAAAAAGGACCCATTCACTATACAAGTATCATTTAAGTCACACACCGTTTACTCAATGCCACAATAGTCACATTTATTACCATCTATAGTCACATTCATTTTTCGCCAACATGCTTCAGTCATGACAAAATGGTCAAACCACTTCTTAAAATCTCCTACATCACATCCCAAAGATTTTCCATGTGGTTCCGGTCTGGACTCTGTGGTGGCCAGTCCATGTGTGAAAATGAAGTCTGGATGATTCCTCACAAACTGATGCACCATTAATTATTTGTTTCTACTTGAAACCTATTCATCACTGCAGTAATTATCCAATAGAATGATGTCATCTGTGTGCTCAGTTAAATCCAGGTGGAGTGCTTTATTTTTGGCTGGGTCGTCGATAATCCATGTGATGATAATTAATGGGGTTATATATAGCACTGACGTTATAAACGCTCAACAGCAGGGGGAGGTTGAATACCAGAATAAGTTACCATAGATGAAAATCACAAAAGTCATGATAACAGTTTCCTAACATCTTCTGTAGCTTTTTTCCACATCTCTAATGTTCTAAACTTAGCATTATTAATACGGGCTGATGACCATTTCAGATAGATCACCTTGAGGAGGGCTTGTAGCCAATGTTTTATTAATAACTGGTGGGTTGAGAGCCACCTCAAAACTCTAATTTTGCAAACCGGAGATCTTGGCGTACATTAACACGTGATCAAATGGCGTTGAATACCAAGCGAAAGGATGAAAATGCTTACATATATCACGCCAAATGCCATAAGAACTGGCATGACATACAACACGATTTCATGAGATCAGTCTGTGTTTGGAATCATCCAGAACTGTCAGAGTTTAGTCTGAACTGCCAACATAGCAAAGATAATAAACTCATGTAATAACTTTATATCTTCATAAGTCTCATAATCAAGTAGAAGAAATGCTTCCATTTCAGCATCAAACTCCATTCTTTTCATTTACAGCTGTGTCCAGTGGTGAAAACAACAACAGCACTTCTACATTTTATCACTTTTTCACTTTCTTTGACTCTAAAAGTTCTTTCTTAGGTGGTTTTAATCCAATCTTGCCTGATATATTTGGCAAAATCCCTGCGGTGTTAGTTTTCTTCACCATGGGACACAAAACAAAGTGACTCATTACTCCCTGGAGTGGTCATATAAATCACATAAACATAATTAAACTGTTGGTGTGACTCAATCCAAGTATATACTGTATCTCTACAATCCAATACACTGACAATTTTAGCACAATTTCACTCTTTATTTTAGACAATGATACTTGTTGGTCATTTTAACCCTTAGGGGTCCAAAGTCACGGCTCCGTGACTAAATCACATGACATTCTCAACACGTCGTAGCATCGGAAGGCACTCCCCCACTTTTTATTTGATGTTTGTTTTATTTGATATTTGATTTTGAGTAAATACAACCGGACATATGACATTTTGAAACCAGAGCAAACAAGCGATATAGCATTACTATATGATATAAACGTTCCATTTCTGACCATATCTTCGTCATTTTTTTTCTATTTTCAAAACGGAAAAACTGTCCGAATCTGCGGATTCTAATCCACAGACTGCATTAGCATTACAGGTAAGAGTGAGAATGACCCCCACCTGAATGGGGGGGCAAGAAAACCAGAGAAAACACCTATGTAAAGATATGCTTTTATGTCAAATATTTGAGTATAGTTTTAATTTATTACAAGTTTGATTTTATATACCTAATATTTGGAACCAATATTCACTTTTAAAGTCTTTGAAAAGGTTCGTTAAACATCTTTGTGTTATTTATGCAATAAATCCAGATTTTATATATTTTGTGTGTTTTTTGTCCTTTTGTGTTGATATCGTAGGTTAAAGTGAAAAAATAATAGACAGATAAGATAGATGAAGTTGTGCTGAAAAAAAAGATGCCAAACATGGGTATAGTAAACATTTCTTTATATAGTTTATAAAGGTAAACTCAAAAGTACTCAAAAACAGCCAAAATAAGTTCAGACCCCTAAGGGTTAAAGTAGAAATACTCCATGTTGCTCATTTAAATACATTCATTTACAGATATATTTAAATTGAAGGCTGATATTGTTTTGTTTTTTTTTACTTTAAATGCAAAAAAAAGTCTCTAAAAATGTTTCTATGTAGTATGGTTTATTATCAGAAAAAAAAAGTACCACCAACAGTACATCATTATAAATACTGTACCATTTATGGCCAGTGCCTTTTCCATGTTGTCACACTCTGACGGAGAACGTACATAATGGAATGTACCGTGCCCCTGTAAGGCCCACGCTATTCTTTTGGAGATTAAATTATAAACTGGTGAAGCCTGTGAACTGGATTAATATGATACAAAGTAAATAGAAAGGAGAGCGCTGGGCACAATGTGAGAGTGACATTAATCTAACAGAACATGAGGGTACCTTTCTGAAGAGAAAGCAGATGAAAATAGCATCAAGCTGTTAGGTGCTGAAAAGCCCCTGGACAGCTTTATCCCTGTTTGACCTATAAGTCTGTTGATGTGAACAGTGTACTCAGGTGTCATCGCAGAACACCACAAAGGAGAAGAGGGGAGCAGAATTATACTGTAGAGTATGATTCATAGTGAGGAAAATGATTCACATCCTGAAGTTCTAAATCCATTACTCAGACTGCTGTTCTTCTATTAGAGCTGATTTATTTATATTTTTGCTATATTTAGTTGAGGGCTTAATGGAAAAAAAAAAAATCTAATTAAAAAATTCTTACAGACAATGAACAGATGAGGTGTTTTAGAATTACTCACCACATTTCTCTGCTCTGTGCTCTTTACCGGAAGTATTTGAGTATCTGAGCTGTCTTTGACAAACAGTCATGTGTTTAATGTAAACACCTACTGGGAAAGGCCCGCAGGAAACGACACGATGGTGGTATAGCAGGTACAAACATAACACGCTGTTGGGCATTGTGGGATTTCTGATTCATTATACAGATTGCATTAAGTCAAGTGGCACTTCTGGGATATTAGATACAAAGGTGGAAGGAAGTAGTTGCTGGTAAAAGAGGACAGATTGAATATCTATTCTAGAACCACAATAAAAGCACAAGTCTAAAGATACACTGCAAATTACCCTTCAAAAGATCAATGAAAGGTTTAAAATAATAAATGAAATTACTGAAATCAGGCAAAAACACCAGACTTAATACTATAAATACAACTTAACAATATTTTAAAAATATAATTTTACCAAGAGATGACCCACTGCTACTTTTGTGGTAGTTCCTAAATAAATTTCTCTCTAGATTTCACCTTTTTTAAAGTGATTTATCACTATTTATTATAATATTATACTCTATATTTGTTTTTTTTTTCTGTGAAAATCACATATTTTCCTATATTTAATTCACTGATCATGTAGATGTTCATAAAAACTCAAATTAAAGTTGATGGTTATTATATCAGAAATCAGATTGTATCAGATTTTCTCCACAAAATACAGTCACGGAAAAAATTATTAGACCACCCCTCGTTTTCTTCAGTTTCTTGTTCATTTTAATGCCTGGTACAACTAAAGGTACATTTGTTTGGACGAATATAATGATAAGAACAAAAATATCCCATAAGAGTTTAACTTAGGAGCTGATATCGAACCATTTTCCATGTTTTTCTTAATTATAACCCAAATCAGTTAATCAATAGCTATGGCATTGTACTGCCAAAAACAGTGCTTTGAGGCATTCCATGTTTTCTTTTCTGTCTGTTTTAGTCACATGACACACACAGGAGTTAGTACTTGATTGCATAACCATTGTTTGTGATGACTTTTAATGGTCTAACAATTTTTTTTCTGCGACTGTATATCATTAACTGAACATAAAACAAGTATCTCCATTCACTGTTATTTATCAAACTCCATGGGTTTTACTGGTGAATCAGTGTTGTAGAAGATGATGGTGTTTCCATGGTAACTATAGAGCCTCTGAACGTCCAAATGGGTCATATCTGATGACCATAAAAAGACGGCAAACTGTATTTTACACAAATTATTGACATGGATTGATAGGGTTAGTGGATCAGCAGTTATTAAACATTTTATATCAGTACATGATTTTGGTCGCCGGTGGATGTTTGGGTCTTTATGGGTTAAAACCACCATAAACATTGACTTATATTAATAAAGCTTGGGAGGTGTGTGTTCTTTGTTCATTTTTGTTCAACATCATTTCTAAGCAGACGAGATGCTTCAGTGTGGCGTTAATGTAATACACATCTACATCTGGCTGCTCTCTCCTCTAGGTCCAAATTGTATGTATTTATCTATTTATTTATTAAATAAGAAAAAAAAATCATGCAAGTAACACCATTGTGCAGGAGAGGATAGAAGCCAAAAAAGGGTTACATAAATACCTCCCCAGAAATAAACAATACACAGAAAAAAAAAGAATAAAAATAAGATATAACTGAAATAATAATCAAAAGTAAAAAATACAAATACAAATCAATTTTTTCATAAATTAGAGTCCTTTTCAGATGCTTTTTAAATAACGATAAGGAAGCTGTTAATTGAAGTTCAGGACGTTGATAAATTAAGAGACTAAACACAAATATAGATGGTGTTTTGTGAAAAAGCAGAGTAGAGCAGTGAAGTCACATCCCAGTCGCATTTACAGAATCAGATCAGCGACTGGTAATCACAGCTGTCAATCACATATTTAACCTCCTACCTGTCTGAAAACAGCCTGTAAACACAAGTAAGAAGTAGATGCACAAGTCTTGATTTACAATATGATGAAAGGGAACGTATCCAGTGACAATGGAAAGTCCTGCAATAATAAAGCACTGTAGCTTTAATGGGAAGTATTTGGATACTTCCCCCTCTGCAGTGCAGCACAATATGAAAAATAAACAGTTTTTGTACCGTTTGCTGTGGATTATGTTATCGAGCTGTCTATAAACTGCCACTTGGGGATCTGAAATAACAAGTCAGAGAGATAAGCTTGTGTTTGTAGTTGCAGGCTGTGCAGTCTGGTGACGGTAGGATGTGTACTACTGAAACATACCTGAACCAACAAAGTACAACAGACAGAAATAAACCCAAGTTCTCCACAGTTCCTCCTCCTGTTGGTGCTAAAGGTGGTAACACATCAGGTGACCTGACACACACTCCTGTGAGCGGTGAGGCTTCTGTTGTCGGAGCTCTAGTCTATGCTGACTGACACATATACAAACAACACAAATGTAAGAGCACGATTTGGTCTTGCACTTGCTGACTCAAATCTCCAGTCAGACAACTCGGCTGTAAAGAAGAGAAGGACATTCTTGAACATGACACCCACCATCTGAGTCACAGTGCATCTTAATTAGTCTGGAAACTTTTAAGTATGTATATGTGAATGATAACACGGAGAGACACCATGTACTCCACAGGTGTCAAACATGCGGTCCGGGGGCCAAATCCGGCCGCCTAAAGGGTCTAGTCTGGCCCTCGGGATGAATTTGTGAAATGCAAAAATTACACTAATATATTAACAATCCTTTTAGTTCAGGTTCCACATTCAGACCAATTCAATCTCAAGTGGGTCAGACCAGTAAAATACGATCATAATAATAACATATAAATAACACTGGTCAACAACAAATTTATTGTTAAGTTTTTTGAGCTGATTTAGGATAATTTTGGTGTGCTGAACCCAAAAATCACATTAATTTTGCTCAGTCAGGTCAACTTTCTGAACTATGCAACATATTGGCTTTTGAACATTTTTGCTTACATTTATGGGCATTTTCACATCATATGATACAAAATTCTTTCATATTTCTTGCAATAAATGAGTTCTGAAGATTTTACTTTTGCCAATTTATGATTGTTTTTTTTTAATATTACAGGTGAATGAAATGGCTTCAACTAGAAGATCTTGCAAAAATAAGCCTGATGTATTCTGCTACAGTTTGTAACACTTAATAAATACATCCTGTTAGAAAATGATTTTTTTTCTCTTAAAACCTATTTTGGGTGAGAACTATATAAAAAAAATCAACTGATAAAGTCACAAAAATGTAATCAATTTTGTGAGAAGATCAAATTTTTCTAAATCAAATTAGCAAAAAAAACTTGACCTGATTGAGAAAAACAGATGTCATTTTTGGATATAGCGGTGCAAAATGGTCCTAATTCAGTTGAAAAAACCTAGACAACTTGCAAAAAACATTTTTTTGTAACCCAGTGTAATGATAACTCAAATTTTTTCTCTTTGTAGGTAAATATTTTCATGTATTTACACTAAAACAAAGTTTAATTTCACAAAAAATGTGAATAACCTGAACAAATATGAGCAACCTGAAATGTCTTAAGAGAAGTAAGTATAATTTTAACAATATTCTGCCTGTTATTAAATGTTTTGTGTATTTGTAGATCCACTGTGATCTGCAAGTTATAATGTACATGTGGAAATGATAAACTGAGGCAGAATATTGTTAAAATTATACTTATTTTTTCACTTTGTTCATGCTATTCACATCTTTTGAAAGGATAGTTTTTAGATGTAAACCTTTCCATAATCTAATTTTACTTTTTTCACTCTAAAACATAGAGAAAAGTTGACATAATTTATATATATTATGTTATTATTTTACTGGTTCGTCCCACTTCAGGTCAAATTTAGCTGAATCTGGCCCCTGAACTAAAATGAGTTTCACACCCCTGATGTACTCCGTCCGCTGCTTAGTCATCATTTACCTGTAAACAGTAATCTTTGGCTATTGCCCCGCCCCCCAAAGGATATGCAAGGGGTATAGTTTTTGATTCAGTTTGTTTCTTTGTTTGTTAACACTCCAGCAGCAAAAATATTGGTTGAATTCATACCAGATTGGGTTTATAGATTACCAGTGACCCAGAATAGATGTCATTACATTTTAGGAAAGGTAGGTCAAAGTTCAAATTTTTTATGATTTTTTTTAAAGTCTTCCTAAAGAATTGGGAAATTTTTTATTTTTATTTTTTAAATTTATAATGGGACTCATTTCAAAGTGCTATAACTTGAAAGCAGTTGAAAATATCTATATAACTACTATTGGCAATAGATAGGAAGTCACATATGGGCTTTCATTTGGTGCCATGACCTTTGACCTTGAGTGACACTGAAGGGTCAAACTTGTATACCAATTAATGTCTTTAACCCTTTCATGCATGAATTATGAGAACCTTAATCAAGATTTTTTTTTTTTCCTGAGTGTTTTTATTCCTCTTTAGGCATGAAAAAAAAACAATGTCACTGAATTTTTTTTTTTTTTTAATCAACCTGTTTTTCATGGAGTTACAAAAATGTCCACTCAGCTACACCATGAATTTTATTCTTGAAGCAAGAAACATGTATTTAAAACCCAATATCATAAAGTGATGTGAAAACAGTGAAATGAAACCATGTTTAATGCTGCTAATCTGATGTTTTCTCACATTTTAACATATTCTAATACTAGTTATTACTCACTTCATGGAGATAATATGTGACAAATAAATATTAACAATTGATTTCCACTCAAGAACAGCAAAGTTACAATAATTGTATGAATTGGAGTTTATAAGATGATGCATAAGTGTCCACTGTGTTGGTTGATATGGAACTAAAACAACAAAACCCATGAATATACAAGATTAAAGATGAAGAGTAACTGTCCACTGTAGTGACCACTATGCATGAAAGGGTTAAATATGGACTACTATTTTTTGAATTTATTTTCATTTGTTCGTCTGTCAGTGGTATCATATCTCTGTTACTTGTACTTATTTTACTGGAATTAACTGAAATAATGTAAATATACTTTATAAGAGTCCAATGATTAAAAAAAAAAAAAAAAAAGACTACGTGGGTCATTTCTAATGTGGTTTTGTGACATTTACCAGCTCACTGCTTCTGTCCTGTTGTGAGTTGAACATACACAGTCAAGCAAACAAGTGGCAGGTACTTCATGGTGCATTCAGGCACACTACGTAAACTTTCTTATCTCTCTGACTGTCTTGTCCGTCTTTCTTATGTCTTTCCTATCTATCTATCTATCTATCTATCTATCTATCTATCTGAGTTAAAGTAGCATCTAAGATAAAATTTCACAAAAGCAAAACTTATGTCATTGCAATAAAAAAAATCCATCCATCCATCCATCCATCCATCCATCCATCCATCCATCCATCCATCCTCAGACAGCATTAGCACTTTGAGTTGAGTGTAAACACATCTGGCTCCATTGTTTGTTTTTAACATGTCATACGCTAATTTTAATGTTAAACACAGACATGCTGGAGAGCATCTTTAATCAACACACATTAGCATTAAATTCCAGTCATAACCGACTTATTATTTATTATTAATAAAAAAAAAAAAAAAGGTTGTTTTGTGCCATTTACCAGCTCACTGCTTCTGTCCTGTTGTTGTGAGTTGAACATGCAGTCAACCAAACAAGTGGCAGGAACTTCATGGTGAATTCAGGCACACTACGTAAACTTTCTAATCTGTCTGTCTGTCTAAATCACTTCATGTTACATTTCTCTATTTTCCTTTTCATCTGTTGCATCCATAATTTATTTATTTTTCTTTTAGCATTTTTAATAATTACAGCAAGAATTTATAACAATATTTCATTCTACATAGGTAGATTTTATTCAGTTTATTTTAAAAAATAAAGAAAATAAATAAAGAAAATGCAACTCTGCAACTCCCCAAGTGACCCTGTGATAATTTTCAATTTTCTCTTAACAAGAACACTGAATCAAACCAACTGTTCATACCCTTGGTGGGTAAAAATATGATTGTCAGATGTAATTTTCATCTATCAGTCCCCTCAGCCAGCAAGTCAAAAATAATTGGTTTGGGCATTTTTTAGCCAACAGTTCTTTTAGTAGCAGCATTGGAAGGAAGAAAAAAAAAACAACACTCAAATGGTGAAGCTGAGCTGCTTGTGTAAAAATGAACACATTAGTATAGTGTTGGTTAGAAATGAATACAAACTTATTTTCGTTTTTTCGTTATTGAAGATCTTAAAAGCATTTTTGTTATTTTGATCAAATCATTTTCTGCTGTAAACAATAATATTTGACTTTGGAATTTGGAAGAAATGCTGTAAATATGTAAAAATGTTCATTGGAAACAAAATAGTTTCAAAATCTTTCTCTTCATTTTTTCCCAGAGCTGTCTAGTTCACTGACCTACTAAGATGTTTAATTCTGTCATCTCTGAGTGCGAATTCAGTGATTCTCAACCACTTCCAGCAATTCAGATGCATCGTCACTGACCCGAGAGGTTTGATGACTGCTCAGTTAACATGTCACTGATTTCTGACCCTGTCTTCAAGGAAAACAAGTTACAAAAATAAGCATTACAGTTTCTCAGTATAAATAGATGCGGAAATGTCAAAATGTGACTGACAGCTCTGCAATATTTTAGTAGTAGTATTAATGAACAGAAATGTTGTGTCTCGATTTTAACCAAGTCTTTGTATCATACTTTTCATACATTTTTCCAGTAATAGCGGGTTTTATAGGATATTTTCAGGTCTATGTAGCACGATACAGTGCTATATAAAGACATAATGACGTATTTCAGTACATGATCCAGATTTAAACAGAAAAATACGATATGCCAGAATCGGGTGCGCCACAGAATATATAATAAAGGGAGTTGATATGTTGCTATTTTTAGTTGCACTCAGCAGGAACGAGAGCAGAGAGCTGTGACCTGTACTTAAAATGTTCTTCTTTTAGCTTGAGACACGACCTGAAGTACTTGGATTCTGTGTTAACCGTAACGTCAGCGATAACGTCACCGCAAACATACATATATGTCTGAATCCAAGCGTACACAATCAATCAATGAAGCGTTAGGTGTACGATAAAAATGTTAATTATTGTAGGTAACTCATTTTTCAGATGGGTAGTTTTTTGTTTACCTGCTTTTATATATATATATATATATATATATATATATATATATATACATATATATATATATATATACATACACATATATATATATATATACACACACACACAAGACAGTATGAATCTTTACCAGAGAAAACTGTTAATTTACACTGAGTAAAGTAGTGGAAAGGAACCAAAACATGTGGAAAAGGAAAGAAAATTATTACAATAAATGCTATTATTCCTTAAATTTGTAGCTAGTTTCAACAAAATAGTCATTTAATTTGTCATTTGTGCTTCATTTATTCATTTTCAAGCAAAATGTGTTTCATAATCACTTTGCAGTGTGTCAGTTAATACAACACGTTGCTATAGAACTGCAGGGTGTCTCTTGTCAGCATCCAGAAATGAGGACATGAGGGGGAAATCTGAAAACCTGCATTGCACCAAGTTAGGTAACCTTAAGATGCTCAAACACACACACACACACTCACACACACACACACACACATATACACGTAACTTCCATGATCTACATTTTAACTTGTTAATCCACCCAACCCAACAGGCATTGTAGATACAGGAGGTCCAGCGGATGTTGCTTGTACTTTGAGATTCATGAGGCGTACTTGTGAATATCTGAGACGTTAGAGTGCTGTTGCTGTTTTTAGCCTCCTTCCTCCAGGAGTTGGCCTTGCTGCATGGCTGAATAGAACATGCACCGCTTCCTCCTGACTACATGGATTTGTCAGGGATTTTTATAAATAGCTCAACAGCAGCACGTGTCTGCGCCATACTCCAGACGAAGAATGCAGCTCGCAACAGCCAGACAGATACAGATTTGTCACAACAGGACAGAGGATGTGTACAGAGACAGAGGGGGAATGGGTAACGGGAGGGAAAGACAGAAGTCACGGTTATTATATTGACAGCTTGGCACGTTGTGGATCTGTCAATACGTCCACGTCTTACCACATTAACTTCACACGATGACCTTTAGCTACAGAAAGAGGCACATGCTGACACACATAATAAGTCGGTTATGGCTGGATTTTAATCCTAATGTGTGGTGATTAAAGATGCTCTCCAGCATGTCTGTGTTTAACATTAAAATTAGCGTATTACATGTTAAAAACAAACAATGGAGCCAGATGTGTTTACGCTCAACTCAAAGTCCTAATGCTGTCAGATGGATGGATGGATTTTTTTATTGCAATGACTTGTAAGTTTTGCTTTTGTGAAATTTTATCTTAGATACTACTGGAACTCTAGATAGATAGATAGAGATAGATAGAGAGAGAGATAGATAGATACTTACTTCATTAATCCCAAGGGAAATTCAAGTATTCAGTAGCTTTGCGTGCAGCACAAGAGGACAAAAAACAGACAAAAACAGGTGGTTTAGTAACCAGGTTGACATTAAGGTTAGTATATATCAGTGGTTTTCAACCTTGGAGTCGGGACCCCATATGGGGTTGCCTGGAATTCAAATAGGGTAACCTAAAATTTCTAGTAAATGATTAAAAAAAAAAAAAATTACTAATAAACAATATATGGTGAGTTGACAGAGACAATCCCAATCCACAAAAGATATGACAAACTGTGAGTCTGAAACTGAAGCACTGTGGTTCTGTTTGTCTTTCAAATGTTCATTGTGGTCAGTTTCAGATGCTGCAGCTCTTTCATAATTCATAGTTTGAGTTCTTGTTTGTTCAGTATTAATTGTCAGCCTTGTAAATCCAAGCTGGACTGACTGTACATATCCTGACCAAGGAAAATCAAATTCTCACTTTGTGCAGTAATCTACACCTGGCTTTTCTTCCTCTGTCCATAATAATATACATTATATAGACTAAATGTCGTCTAAAATTAACATTTATTTGCAACATAGTATAGCAAACTATTACATGATCACAAACAAATTAATTTTAAAGTCTCCATTTTGAATGTCTGGGGTCGCCAGAAATTTGCCATGTTAAAATGGGGTCACGAGCCGAAAAACGGTGGGGAACCACTGGTATATATACTCTAAAAAAAAAAAAAAAACTTGCTAAAGAACCTCCTGTACAATACTGTGATGATGCATTTGCAATCAGTGTGAAATCAACCTGTTATCTATTTAAGGCATCTGTATTACTTATACAATGTATGAACGGGGCGACTTCCATAACTGCACTATTTAAAGGTTATATGTAAAGTACAGTGAGTTTCTTTACACAGTGCCCTCGTAACAGCAAATCATAGAAATCTGAAACAGAATCAGCTATATTGGTCAAGTTTGAACACAAAAACAAGGAAGGTGACTCCAGCTCTGGCTATTATATAGGACAATTCAATAAGATAACACTATTGTTCACACAGGCATTTTTAATCCAACTGATTTAGGGTTGCTACAAACTGACTGCACTTCATGTATTTAATTGCATTTTAATTGTATTTTAATTGCATTTTAATACTGTATTTCATTCTGTATTTTTAATTGCTTTTAACTGTATCTTGCACTGTAAAACACTTTGTGACCTCCTGTCTGTGAAAAGTGCTCTATGAATAAAACTTACTTGCAATAGCGCAGTCCAGTGTAGGTGTAAGTGTACATGAGGTGTATTCTGTCGCACATCATTAACCTATAAACACCTAAACAGCCACCATCGACCAAAACCATCTACAGATATAAACTGTTTAATCCCTGTTGATCCACTAAACCTATAAATACATGTAACTAATTGGTGTAAAATGCAGTTTGTCATCTTTTCATGGTCATCAGATATGACCCATTTGGACGTTCAGAGGCTCCGCAGTTACCATGGAAACGCTGTCATCTTCTACAACATTGGTTCACCAGTAAAACCCATGGAGTTGGATCAATGACAGTGGATGGACACACTGGGTTTATGTTTAGTTAATGATATCTTTGCTGAAAAAAAAAAATCACATTCTCTTCAAATACCTGATTTTCACTAAGAAATGGAAAATACAGAGGATAATATTATAATAAATGGTAATAAATCCCTTAAAAAAGGTTAAATAAAGAGAAAAATTAAGTTGGGAACTGCCATAAAAGTAACACTGGGTCTTTAAGGGTTAAACTATATGAAGAAAAAGTTCATAAAACTTCATCTGATGTTTTCTGTTTCCCTAAAAGGGTTGCCTCAACTTTCTACATGAAACTTTTAAAGCTGCATCCTGGATTTTTATTTCTTTTTTTGCCTCAAATCCGGCTGATACGGTTATGATAAGCGGTGTCTCTTCAGTGGATGAACATGAGAAAACCCTTAAAATGTCAAATTCTGCCAGGTAAAAGTCATTAGGGTGAACAAATACTGAATAATATGTCTCTTTTAGTGGAAGACAACACTGGAAATAATTGAAAGACTGGGTGATTCTGAATTCGGTGCCATTTGGGGTCTATGGTTGCTGGGAAAAAAAAACATAAATGACTGTTTTTGAACACTGCATTTGGTGAAGGACTATTTAAACGTCTGTGAAAACATGTTTTCCCACCTTAGGCATTAAATGTCATTCAGTATTATGATTGTGTTTGTCATATATGGTGTATTAACCCTTTCATGCACGAATTATGAGAACCTTAATCAAAATTTTTTCCTGAGTGTTTTTATTCCTCTTTAGGCATGAAAAAAAAACAATGCGATTGAAAATTTTCTTCTGAAAAATAAATTTAAAAATAAATAAAATAAAAATAATTTAAAAAATTTAAAAAATACATAAAAAAAAATCTTATGAACCTATTTTTCATGAAGTTGCAAAAATGTCCACTCAGCTGGACACCACATGTTTAATTTTTGACGCACAGAAACATGTATTTACTGATAAATTGTGTGAAAACTATGGGAAGGGCTTGTGATTCTGGTGGTTTATGCTCAGGAGAGATCTACATAATGTTACCAATTCATGTCAAAAAAGATATGTAGTGTCTTAAAACTTTAATAAAGATATGTGCAAAAAAAAAAAAAAAAAAAAAAAAAAAAAAAAAAAAAAAGAACAACAAAATCCATGAATATACAAGGGAACAGCTGTAGAATAGCTGTCCACTGTAGTGACCAGTGTGCATGAAAGGGTTAAAATCAACCCCATAACAGGACATTTTGACTTCAGTGTGAATATTATCCTAAAACATATTCAAACTAATTCTCTCTTTGTCTTGGTGAACACCTGTCCCTTGTGTAAAATAACTCATCGTAAGTGTATTTTATTTCATTCTAACTAATTTTTATTTGAGTGAATATTACGATATGGTATTTGATGTACAATTAGTCTTCATAAATCATGAAAAAAGACTTTTACCTTCAAATTAGATAAGGCTCCCATATATATTCTACTTGTCCCCAAAGTGCTGTTTACATTTTAACAAACATTTATCTTCTATTAGTTGTTATTATCGATAAAAATATAAAAATGTATCAAGTAACAGGGTTGAGCACAATGTAACGGGGTTGAATGAAATCCAACATTTAAGCAAATTAAAATGAACTTTATTGAATTATGAATTAATGAATGAATAAAAAAACGTACATTGCTGTATTCTCTAAACAAAAACTTCAGTAAACTCCTCTAAAATCTTGAACTAATAAAACTTTTCCAGCGTGCACGCTACCTCCTGAGATATTCTTCCATTTTCTCAGGATCTGAATTATTCTCGCCCTGTACTCCCTTTGCCTTTCTGCATTGGACTTTCCCATATCTGAAAATAATGAACATGAACTAACATAACAGAGTAAGAACAGTCCAACCTTCAACTCCGTAATAAAGATTCAAACCCGTAACAGCATTTTTTGTTACGGGGTTGAATGTTACGGGGTTGAAGATTTTAGCTGAAAGTAGCCACAAATCTCCATTAGCTGGGATATGGGACACCACATGGCATGAGGAAAACAAGAATGTAATATACAAAAGGTACTGAATTCAGAGAATCACCTGACTGTTGTATTTGCTGTGCATATTTGTGCCCAACTATTAGTTTAACCTGTTTAACCCTGACCATATTTTCAGGGGAAAAATGCCTAAAAAGACATACCCAAAGTAAATGAAGAATTACTTATAATACTTATAATAATAAGGTTCATATGGATGTTCTTGGTGTCTATGGACATTTAGAGACCTCACAGAATCTATTCCCATTGTCTAAAATATTGTATCTATTACTATGACTGAGTAAATTGCAACAAACTAAAAGAGAAATTAGAATTTTTTATCCTCGCCTGTTTTTTTTCGGCTGGATTGATGATGATACGCATAAATTAATTGTTTGTGTCGGAAATTTTTAATAGCGTATACTTCACCCCACAAAGATTAAAAATCATGTTTGAACATTAACATTTGCACTAAAATACACTTTTGACGTACTTTTATTAACATTAGGGTCTAAACTTAGAGCAAAAGTTGAAAAAAACATCCATTGTCCTGATTTATTATATTTTTATAGTAGATGAATATTAATATAATTTTTCGGCCCGCGGGCAGCTGATAGGGCTAAAGGGGTTATTAATCACCACTCTGTCAGTTGCTGAACATATTCATTCTACAAGGACAAGAAAGTCCACAAATTGATATTCTTTGCCATGTTTTGATAGTCTTATGCAGAAATCTGGTGTTAAAAGTGACTCCAACTAGTGATCTTCAGTTACTTCAGTATAAGGTCAAGGTCAAGTTTATTTATATCGCACATTTACAACATTGTAAAGTGCCCAAAGTGCTGTATAAAGATATAGGTAAAAAATACAAGACATGATAAAAGTGATAAAAATGTATAGAGATATAAAACTGATGAAAGCAAAAACAAAGCAATAGGATAAATAGCATTTAAAACATAATCAGAAGATAAAACAAATAAAAGTCACACACTTGTATTAAAAGCCAATGCAAATAGGTGCATTTTTAAAAACAGATATAGAGTATAAACATAGTCTGCTGCTGATAAAATGTCCCTTCACATTATTGTTCATTTGTTCCTGAAGTTAAGTATTCATTTACAAATGAAGTGTATGTTGAGTCAAACAGATGACACACAAACTGCCCTTCCAGCTCAGTGCCTCCGATTTAAACCTAATATTTAATGGGTAGCATGAGTATTTCTGGAGCAGACTACGTCACATCTACCACTCTGACGAGTTATAAACCTCTCTGTTCAGGGGAATTTATAGAAATGTATTAATCCATGACGACCCAGTGCTACTTTTGTGTCAGTTCCCAAATGAATTTTTCCTGTATTTCTACCTTCCTTAACTGATTTATCACCATTCTTTTTTTATAATATAATCCTCTGTCATTTTCATTTTTTGGTATAAATCATGTATTTTCCTATATTTAATTCACAGATCATGTAGATGTTCATGAAAACTCTGAGTAAATTCACAGTTAATTATATCAAAACAGAGAAAAATGAAGAAAAAGTTACTTTTTCAGTAAAGCTATTGCTAGCTGAATGTAAAAACAGGGGTGTCCATCCGCTGTCATTGATCCAACTCCATGGGTTTTACTGGTGAATCAATGTTGTAGAAGATGACGGTGTTTCCACACTCATTATGGCATTTCTGAACATCCAAATGGGTCATATCTGACGACCATGAAAAGATGACAAACTGCATTTTACACCAATTATTTACATGTATTGATAGGATCAGTGGATCAATAGGTATTAAACGGTTTATATTTGGGTGCTTCTAAAAACATGATATAGGGGCTGAAAATTCAAACCAGATGTAGACTAATGTTATAAAGCAAGTTTGGAAGCACTTTGGGTCTATTTTAAAAATAAATATTTACTGAGAAAAAAGAGAAACTATTTTTCAGATAAAACACATTTTTCTATTCTTTTTCTATTATTTTTATACAAAAATCGGCATGTAACACTAAAAAGGACACGAAAATTACACGCTACTATCTTTTTATTCTCTCACAGGTACATTTTGGGAATGGAATTAAATATGTAAGGCAGAGTGTTTCACAAAAAATGACCACTGTTGCAAAATCACTTGTGAGTTATGTGTTTAAATGGGCAGGTTCTGCATGTAACATGAGTGGACACAATGGGTTACACACGAAACCTGGAATGAGACTGAGATTTATGAAAAACCCACAGTCTGGATAAGAAAAACCTCTACTATCATCAAATTTAACACAGCGTCTTTATTTATAGCGGTATATACAGTAAGACCATTTCAAGCCATGTTTTCCATATCAAATGCACTGACACCTAGGTAGCTTTTCATGCACCAATTTTGGTCCCAATATTTCAGTAAAAATTCATGAATTCTGGGATGGCTCAGAGCAAGAGTAATTTTTTTTTTTTTGCATTTATCTGAGGTCATCATTAGGTACATCCTGGGGGGAAATATGTCTAAATTTCTCTTTTATTATTGGGTCTAAAAAGCTGGAAAAGTGCCAGATACCAAAATAAACCCAGTTTCATAGAAGCACCCGATTAGATTATTTATTTATTTATTTATTTATTTATTTATTAAGGCTTTGGCTCTACAGTGGCCTTGAAGGTCAAAACACAACATTTCACGAAACATCATTCCATTAAACAATACATTTATTGTATTGTGACGCTCAAGGCTACCGCAAACTCCTTTTAATCACAAAAAATGCTAGAATGCACGTATTTTTCAGTTCAGACTTTAGTGCTGTATCAGACCATTTACAGCCATGTTTTCCTGTTGAAATGCACTGACACCTAGGTGCTTTTCATGTTCCAATTTTGGTCCAAATATTTTATTAAAAATTCATGAATTTTGGGATGGCTCAGAGCAAGAGTATATTTTTTTTTTGCTTTTATCTGAGGTTCAACATTAGGTACATCCTGGGGGGAAATATGTCTAAATTTCTCTTTTATTATTGGGTCTAAAAAGCTGGTAAAGTGCCAGATACCGAAATTAACCCAGTTCCATAGAAGCACCCATCTGTAGATGTTTTGTCACCGGTGGCTGTTTGGGTCTCTATAGGTTAACAGGGGAGCAAAGTTTCTGAAAGAACATTGAGGTGATTGTGTGTGGTAGATTATATCAACATTTTTGTAAACACAAGTGGTCCTCTATTAAAGAAAAACTGATACTGACGTGTGTGAAACTGTCAGACATTCTCATTTCAAGCGGCATATATTAGTCAAAACCAGACCGAAATGAAAATGCTCTCTCTTTATTTCACGTACATACTCACAAATATTACCTTAAAACATCTCTCAGCAGGTAGTGGAAGGACACAGTGTGATATTTCAAAGAGCCGTGGCAGTCATGTGGTGGATGAAGCCCATTAATTTCAACAAATGGCTTTCAGTTGGATAATGAATAGTACATTTTCTACAATGTTCCCAATTCAAGGTCCAAAGATCAAAACAATCCACCACACCATCTCACACACCAAAAGAAATTTCCCATTTCTTTTTATGGAGAACAAAAAGGCACTATATGGGGAAACATTTAAAAAAAAAAAAAAAGACAATTATTTCAGTTATTCTACAGCTTCATATCTGTTTTTATATACAAGATTCATATCATGCATGTCTATCCAGGTAGCTTCTGTATTTTTCTGTCATGAGGCTTACGTTTATGGAAGCTTTTTTTTAAATGTAGAAAGTGCAATATATATATATATATATATATATATATATATATATATATGTTAAAAAAAAAAAAAAGCATTAATACCAATGCTTTTTCATTATCTCATCCTGAATTAGCCATACTTTTACAGAAATGGTTTCGCCTTTGATGGAGCATCTTTACTGCCATGTCCCATCTGGAGAGACCCATGTGTCCCAGAGGCAAAACACTGACAAATAGTACATGACAGCAGCAATGTACAAATGAAAAGGGACAGACTGTGCTGAAAGATATGTTGTTTTTTCCTTTTTTTTTTTTTTTTTTTCCAAGGGAGATGAACTCATAGTATAAAACTATAGTTTTATGTGATCTTCTTAAATGAATAATTGTTTGTTTTTCAAGACTCTAACCTTGTAATGTATATATTGTGTTTGCATTTGACAGTTTCTGAGCATTATAATCACATACAGTTGCATGCAAAAATTGGGATACCTCTTGAAAAATAGCAGAATATGGCGATTTTTTCTTTTCTTTTTTTTTTTTTTTTTTTTTTCATAAGCTGAAGGACTCCCAGGCTTAACCCTCAAAAAACTCAACAGCTGCTGGTGACCAAACGCATCTTCTGATCTAAAACATTAAATAACTTTTGAACCACTGACCAAATCAATAGGATTGCTGAATGTAATAAATGTTGATAATTCAAAGGGTAGGCCAAATAAGATTTTAGCTTCAGCTAATTCCCTTTTTGGTAGCAACACCAAGATAGATGTTTTAGTTTTTTGTTTCTTTTCGGGGGGGTTTTATAGTATTTTTTCTCCTGTTTTGCTATCGCATTGGTGCTACATCGATGAACCCTGTACTGTACTGACTGTTGTTTCATGACCAAAATAAACAAACTAACTAATACATGTAAAATAATTCCAGTAAAATGCAGTTTCTGAGCTTTTCATCAATGTCCAGACGATGTTCAGAAGCTCCATACTGAATGTGGAAACACCATCAACTTCTGAGACATCAATTCACCAGTAAAACCATGTAGTTTGACAAACGATAGTGGATATAGATGCTTGTTTTTATGTATTTTGCTGAAAATGTCACTTTATCTTTAGTTTTCACTGTTGTGATATAATAGCTTTTAATTCACTGAGCTTTTATGAACATCTACATGGTAAATTAGTTAAATATAGACAAATACCTGACTTCTGCTAACAAATGTACAGGATAAAATTGTAAATAGTGATGAATCACTTAGGAAAGATTAGAATTACAGAAGAAATCATTTGGACATTTCCACAAGAGTAGTTCTGGGTCTTTAAGAGTTAAACTTCACTGAATATTTGTGGGTAGATCTTAAAAGAGTTGTACATGCAAGGTAGCCCGAGAATATAGTAGAACTAAATGTATTCTGGTGGATGCACTGGGAAAAAAAATCTAAATCAAGTGTATTTTTCTCCTTTCTAGTCAAAATATTTCATCACACTTAAAATATGACAGAATCACCTAAAGAGTAACTTTTGAGTTGAAAATCTTGTTTCAAATAATCTTACTGAGAATTTTCACTTGTTCCTTTGGCAGATTTTTTTTTCCTTGAATTAAGCAAAAATAATCTTGAATTAAGCAAAAAAAAAATCTGTCAGTGAGAACAAGTCAAAATTACCTTGGTAAGATTACTTGAAATAAGATTTTCAAGATCTATTGTCTCAAAATAAGTTCTTATATCTCACTGATATATCACTCTTTAGGTGATTATGTCTTATTTTAAGTGTGATGAGATATTTTGACTAGAAATGAGAAAAATACACTTGGTAAGATTTTGATTTTTTCCAGTGTGAATGGGGTAAATTGTCAAAAACAAGATTTAAAAGACTTTTACAAAATGTGCTTACATGCAAGTATTGACAGTGTTGGATTCCCAAACTTTTGCACATGCTAGTTTTTGTTAAGTATATGAAATAAAAAGTAACTATACATTAATGCTGCCGTCATATTGTGATTTTACAGGGTGGGGAAGCAAAATTTACAATATTTTGAGGCAGGGATTGAAAGACAGTGTATGACCAATTAGTTTATTGAAAGTCATGAGAATTTATTTGCCACAAGAAAATTGACATAATAGAAAATGTTTTTATTCTATGTGTCCTCCTTCTTTCTCAATAACTGCCTTCACACGCTTCCTGAAACTTGCGCAAGTGTACCTCAAATATTCAGGTGACAGCTTCTCCCATTCTTCTTTAATAGTATCTTCCAGACTTTCTGGTAATAGTTTTGCTCATAGTCATTCTCTTCTTTCCATTATAAACAGTCTTTATGGACACTCCAACTATTTTTGAAATCTCCTTTGGTGTGACGAGTGCATTCAGCAAATCACACACTCTTTGACGTTTGCTTTCCTGATTACTCATATGGGCAAAAGTTTCTGAAAAGGTATGGATAATAGTGTTAGGTATGATTATGACATCAATATATGTTTGGTTTCAAAACAATTGACGTAGTGTCTGCTGAGAAAAAACAACTCAATGTTCATTGTAAATTTTGCTGCCCCACCCTGTATTAGCTCTTTTCAATTAAAAAAAAAATCACCAAATTGTGCTGTTTTTCAAGAACTGCCCATCATTTTGAATGCAATTGTACATTATGCTTGATTATCTGTTGTCAGTAAGAATAAACATAACACTGGCAGGTTACAATACATTAGATAATAAGATAATGTCATTAAAACAGCCTTAGTAACTCAGTCCAAGTCATGTGACATAATGTACATTTCCATAAAGATCAGCATTGATTAAAGCTCCCTATTGAATGAGGCAGAGTCGTACTGAAGCAGCCTTTTACATATGGAGTTACACCTGTTGTCTACATCCAGTCTAGTCCAGTCCAGTCAGTTGATCTGACCTATATGCATCTCGTGTCTTATCGGCAGTTTATTCAAAAGGTGATCCTCCCAACAACATTTAGCAACGTACAGAGAGGAGATCCAAAGTTGAAGGCTTAATTCTTTAACCCCTAAGACATTATTTCAATGAAAAAAACACAAGGAAAACTATAAAAAATAAAAAAATAAAAAACAGCCCAAACCCTCTATTTTTATACTGGGTTGGTCTAACTCACTGCTCTGTGTTTTGCCCCCTATTCCACAGGTGGCAGGGGCTGTACTGAGCATGCTCAGATGCGTATGGAAGGAACAAGGTCTATTCTATCAGCGTGTCATGAAATGCTTCCTATTGAGGAAACGGTTGAATTTTTATGAATATTTAAAATAAATCACACATTCACAACGATCACCACAGACACATCAGGGGTTAAAGGGTTAATGCAAAATATAACCTCAGATAAGTATTGTTGGCAGAGTATGGAGAAGCAGTGATGTTACTTTGGGTTTTGTCTGTTCAACTTCATTTGATTAGTAAATACAGTTGCGGAAAAAATTATCAGACCGCCCCTTGTTTTCTTCAATTTCTTGTTCATTTTAATGCCTGGTTACAGCTAAACCTACATGTGTTTGGACAAATATAATGATAACAACAAAAATAGCTCATAAGAGTTTAATTTCAGAGCTGATATCTAGCCATTTTCCATGTTTTCTTGATAATAACCAAAATCACTTCAGTTCTTACATTAATACCTATGGCACTGTACTGACAAAAACAGTGCTTTTAGGCATTCCATGTTTTCTTTTCTGTCAGTTTTAGTCACATGATACACACAGGAGTTAATACTTGATTGCATAACCATTGTTTCAGATGACTTTTGATGGTCTAATAATTTTTTTCCCGTGGCTGTATACATCCATTCCTGTGTCACTGCCATAACTATAGTCCTTTAAGAGCATATAGATGAACATCTGTGTAGGTTCTCATTTGCCCAGACAAATAGATGAACACTAGTTTGTCAACCAATGTGAGAAAAAATTCTAAAATGTTTAACCCTTTCATGCACACTGGTCACTACAGTGTACAGCTATTCTTCAGCTGTTCTCTTGTATATTCATGAATTTTGTTGTTCTTTTCGTTGTTTTTGTTTTGGTTTTTTTTACACATATCTTTATTAAAGTTTTAAGACACTACATATCTTTTCTGACATGAATTGGTAACATTATGTAGATCTCTCCTGAACATAAATCCCCAGAATCACAAACCCTCCCCATAGTTTTCACACAGTTCATCAGTAAAAACATGTTTCTGTGTGTCAAAAATTAAATGTGTGGTGTCCAGCTGAGTGGACATTTTTTCAACTTCATGAAAAATAGGTTCATAAGAATTTTTTTTTTTTTTTTTTTTTTTTTAATTTTTCAGAAGAAAATTTTAAATCACATTGTTTTTTTCATGCCTAAAGAGGACTAAAAACACTCAGGAAAAAATTTTGATTAAGGTTCTCATAATTCGTGCATGAAAGGGTTAATATTTGGATCAGCATTATAATTATTTCTAGAAGCCAAATAAGCCAAACCAATTTAAATCATGGATCAGTTATTAATGACTTCATCATTAACATGTTCCCTCCAGCGAAAAAAAATAAAATAAATAAAAATAATAATAATAATAATAATAATAATAATAACAGTAGGCCATTCTATATGCAAACACTTAACCCACTTTTCCACTGAGCAGAAACCATGCTGTAAACATTATTTCCACATGCCGGTGAAGTGAAACATAAATGTCCTTCCACCAAAAATAAAAATGCTTAACTCATAAAAACAGAAGTCAGCGAATATATATATATCAACAAATCAGTTACTGATGCACAATCCTAGTGTAATGACAGTGTTCCACAAAGAAAACCAGGAAAAGATTTCACCATAAGTCACAGAACAAAAGTAAATAATTAAATGAATCTAGATATATTTCAGTTTATAAGGACCCATGATCCCCTAACCCCCAGACCAGTGTTTTTCAACCTTGGAGTCGGGACCCAACGTGGGGTCACCTGGAATTCAAATGGGGTCGCCTGAAATTTCTAGTAATTGATAAAAATAATAATTTAAAAAAATAGTAATAAAAAATATATGGTGAGTTGACACAGACAAACACAATCCATAAAAGACATGACAAACTCTGAAGCTGAAACTGAAGCACTGTGGTACTGTTTATCTGTCAAATGTTCATTGTGGTCAGTTTCAGATGCTGCAGCTCTTTCATAATTCATAGTTTGAGTTCTTGTTTGTTCAGTATTAATTGTCAGCCTTGTAAATCCAAGATGGACTGACTGTACGTATACTGACCAAGGAAAATAAAATTCTCACTTTGTGCAGTAATCTACACCTGGATTTACTGCCTCCATCTGTAATAATATACATTATATAGCCTAAATGTCATCTAAAATTAATGTTTATTTACAACATAGTAGAGCAAACTATTCCATGATCAAAAACAAATTAATTTTAGCAAAAAAAAAAAAAAAGTCTCAGTTTTGAATGTCTGGGGTCACCAGAAATTTGTGATGTTAAAATGGGGTCACAAGCCAAAAAAGGTTGGGAACCACCGCCTTAGATCTAAACTTTGTGGTAAATCTTGATCCAATACAATAATACATAGTTGGCTAATTTCAATACCTATGAGGAAAAACAAAATATAGTACTAAATTGAATAAATCACACAAAACTTGTCAATTTCAGCATGTAGTTGCAGCTCAGAGATTGTTTTTTCCACTGCGAAAATTGTAAAATGAAGGCAGAAGAAGGGAGGGAAATGTGGACTGAAATAGTCACAAAATGGTGTGATTGTTCCATATCCTGTGAGCCAGACCAGCATGCAAATGAAGCTGCTGGTGACAGTTTTTACAGTTTCAATCTGCTTTAATTACAGTTTTTCCTTTTCCCCCCATCATTCAGTGCATATTTTCTCTTGATGGCTCCCGCTCTGTCCTAACAACTCACTGTTCAAATACGTACTGTCCTGAAACTGAACTGAAAAAGGACATGCACCCTATGTCATCTACTGTAATTGAAATACACAATAGAAAGAAGAGAACATTAAGACTGATGTGTTTTTCTGCAGGATCTGCACCATGAAGACCAGACTAGGCTGCCTGTCCAACAAATCTGACTCCTACAGCGACTTCTCAGAGTTCCTGCCTCCAGCCCATGAAACCACTGCCAGGTGTCTGAAGTAAGTCTGGCAAAAAATAAATAAATTAAAGAAAAATATCCAATATTTAAACATGTAAAAATGTAAAAGTGTTGAATTTTCTTCTTGAGGTCACACCATCCAGGGAGAAAGGGAGAATTTTATTTTCCTTGGTCAAAATATGTACAGTCAGTCCAGCTTGGATTTACAAGGCGGACAATTAAAACGGAACAAACAATAACTCAAACTATGAATTACACTGGTCAACAACTAATTCATTAAGTTTTTTGAGCTGATTTAGGATCATTTTGGTGTGCTGAATCCAAAAATCACATTAATTTTGCTCAATCAGGTCAACTTTCTGAACTATGCTGCATATTGGCTTTTTAACATTTTTGCTTACATTTATGGGCATTTTCACATCATATGATACAAAATTCTTTCATATTTCTTGCAATAAACGAGTTCTGAAGATTTTACTTTTGCCAATTTATGATTGTTTTTTTTTAATATTACAGGTGAATGAAATGGCTTCGACTAGAAGATATTGCAAAAATAAGCCTGACGTATTCTGCTAAATCTGTGGTGAATACACCATTGTACCTAACAGGAACCCTGTTAGAAAATGATTTTTTTTCTCTTAAAACCTATTTAGGGTGAGAACTACAGGGTTGGGAAGCAAAATTTACAATATTTTGAGGCAGGGATTGAAAGACAGTGTATGACCAGTTAGTTTATTGAAAGTCATGAGAATTTAAATCTTCAAATCATATTTTACTGCATTTCTAACGGTCTTGTTGTCTACCTCAAGTTCAATTGCCATTTTTCTCATGGATTTGGTTGGATCCTTTAGGATTTTGGATTTGAGAGCTTTAATAAAAGCTTTGGTACGTTTTTTGTTGCTTCCTCCACTTCCAGACTTTCTCGTAATAGTTTTGCTCATAGTCATTCTCTTCTTTACATTATAAACAGTCTTTATGGACACTCCAACTATTTTTGAAATCTCCTTTGGTGTGACGAGTGCATTCAGCAAATCACACACTCTTTGACGTTTGCTTTCCTGATTACTCATATGGGCAAAAGTTTCTGAAAAGGTATGATTATGACATCAATATATGTTTGGTTTCAAAACAATTGAAGTAGTGCCCGCTGAGAAAAAACTAAATGTTTATTGTAAATTTTGCTTCCCCACCCTGTATACTAAAAAAATCAACTGATAAAGTCACAAAAATGTAATCAATTTTGTGAGAAGATCAAATTTTTCAAAATCAAATTAGCAAAAAAAACCTGACCTGATTGAGAAAAACAGATGTCATTTTTGGATTTAGCGGTGCAAAATGGCCCTAATTCAGTTGAAAAAACCTAGACAACTTGCAAAAAACATTTTTTTGTAACCCAGTGTTATGAAAGAGCTGCAGCATCTGAAACCGACCACAATGAACATTTGACAGATAAACAGAACCACAGTGCTTCAGTTTCAGCTTCACAGTGTCATGTCTTTTATGGATTGTGATCGTCTTTCTCAACTCAACATATATTTTTCATTAGTAAGGTTTTTTTTTTTATTATTTTTATTAATTACTAGAAATTTCAGGCAACCCCATTTGAATTCCAGGCCCAAGGCTGAAAAACATTAACATATAGTATGCACCACAGGAGACACTTTCCTCCTCTTTCTCTAAAAAAAGAGTTGTTATCCATGTTTTCACTACTTGAAAGAGCACATTAAATGTAAAAGAAGGTCTTGGTCTTGCTTCTGTCGTCATTCTGAGAATGTACCCAGACATTACAATTACTTTACAGCCTGAAACGGAAGAACCGCTGTAAGCACAAGATAAATCATACATTAAAGCCAGCTGCCTTTCAATAATACATACAGTAGCATCTTGTGTTAAAAATGCATGAAAGCACAGTGGCATCTTGCTTCCTCTGGTTTTCCCTCCCCCAGACTTTCAACGGATGAAGTCGTCCGATGGTCTGAATCGTTTGATCACCTCCTGTCTCACAAATGTAAGTGCACATTTCTGTTTTGTTTTTTGTTTTTTTTTTTGGCAAAAAGTCCCTACTGCAAAAGTCAGTAAATCACAAGCTTGTATTAAAATAACTAAAAATAAAATGTTCTTGTGTCTTAGTTTGTATTTTTCACCCATCTCAACAAAGTCCCTCTGAGCAGTTCTTATGTAAGATGTTCATTTCTGTGTGATGAGGACTCCTTACTGCATAATGAGTCATATACTTGCCGTTACTGTGACCTTCCCTTTAGACCAAACACATCCATCCTCCCAGACAGGTCAGGCTTTTTTATTTTCTGACTGTTAACAAGCTATTTGACATGTAACATCACTGACATCAAACTCACTCAACTAATAATAGAGATGGGGAAACACGGCTGCACAGCACACCCTAGCAACAGAATTTACAGATCCACTTTTACTATTGTGTCAGTTCCCAAATTAATTTCTCTCTCTATTTAACCTTTCTTAAGTGATTTATCACCATTTATTACAATATTATCCTCTGTATTTTGTATTTTTCAGTGTAAATCAGATATTTCCACTTTGTTTTATTTACTGATCATGTAGATGTTCACGTAAATTCAAAGGTTATTATTTTACAACAGAAAAGACTGAAGAAAAAGTGACTTTTTCAGTTCTCATATCAATGACTGAACATAAAAAGAAGATGACGGCGTTTCCACGGTAACTATGCAGCCTCTGAACGTCCAAATGGGTCATATCTGATGCATGAAAAGATGACAAACTGTATTTTATACCAATTATTTACATGTATCGATAGGATTAGTGGATCTGAAATTATTAAACGTTTTAGATCAGTAGATGATTTTGGTTTTAGTCTTCATGGGTTAAAACCACCATGAACACTGACTATTATATTATTAAAGCTTGGGCAGTGTGTGTTCTTTGTTGACTAAAATATAACATGGTTTCTAAGCAGACAAGATGCCTCGGTGTGGCAGAGACCTTCAGTCATACAACTACCTTCAACTTTATTTAATTAAAAAAGGATGATTTGAAAATAAACTGTTTAAAAGCTATTTGCTATTTTGAAGCTGGAGATTTGACTAACTTACTGACAAGATATAACCGCAAGCTTCATTGAGCATTTGTGGGACAAAATCAACATAGCTTATTATTACCCATTTAACCCCTAACGTGTCTGTGGTGAGTGTTCTATATGTTCTCCAAGTCTGATTTATTTTGAATATTCATAAAAATTCAACCGTTTGCTCAATAAGAAAAATTTCAAAATATGCTGATTAAATAGACCTTGTTCTTTCCATAGACATCTGAGCATGCTCAGTGCACCCCCTGTCCCCTTTGGGGGGGCAGTGATTGAGACTGACTTGCTATATAGATAGACAATTTGGTCGGTCTTTGTTTTTGTTTTTTTAACACTGTTTTCCTTTTGGTTTTTTGTTTTTACTGTTGTTTGCAGTGTTGTGGTGATTTTCCTTTATTTCTATTTACTGTGTTTTTACCGAGTTTTAACCGTGTAACTGCTTTTTTTTTTTTTTTTTTTTTTTTTTTTTTTTTTTTTTTTTTAGTTTAACCAGGTGTCAAAAAGCAATTTGACTGATTTAGAATTCAATGTCTTCTAGGGAAACAAAATTGTAGATGTAATATTTTGCTATTTTATTTCATGTTACATCTTGGTTCCCCCCCAAAAAAACAAAAAAACCCAAAACAAAACAAAATAAAATAATAATAATTATATATATATATATATATATATATATATATATATATATATATATATATATATATACACACATATACACACACATATACATACACATACATATATTAGTTCAAGAGGAACTATTATGTTCTTTAAAGACTTTCAGTGTTTTGTCAAAACTGTTACCACAAAAGCCAGTAAAAACAAGAAAAGCACTTGGAGAGCACAGACCTCCACCAAGGCAGATCAGTGGGCCCCCCTGCCTGATCACCACCAAAACTGAATCATTTCTTCCTTGTGCCAGAATCAACATTTCCTGAAAATTTCATGAAAATCCGTCCATAACGTTTTGAGTTATCTTGCTAACAAACAAACAAACAAACAAACACACACACACAAAGCAAAACAATCACAATACCTCCTAGCCGAGGTAACAAAACCCCTTAGACTGATAAGGCCCCAATTTCATTTGAGTGATGGAGGAATTAAATAAAGTGGTGATACTGGTCATTTTTCTGAGTAAACGCCAGCTGAGGTTTGGATTTTGACATACTAATCACTATTATTCCAAATGTTACAATATGAGTTCAGTATAGGTAAACGCAATTTTAATTTCATCTGAGGGCCACACAAATTAGTATTGAGACAAATCTGGCATTTTCTAATAATATGTGGGATAAACGGGGTCTATGTAAATCAGACTATTCATTTTCATTTTTATAATCTCACTTTACTCATCTGTTAAGTTTAACCCTCAAAGGTCCAGAGCAGTGTTTCAGACCTCTGCCTGTCATGTATTTATTCAGTTTTTTCTATAATTTAGTATCAGTCCAATAAATAAAGTCCACATTTTACATATTGCTTGTCTGAGAAAGTCTCGTTTTAGTGACATTTCTCAAAACAAAACTACATAAATAAATAAATAAATAAATAAATAAATAAATACAATGTTTTTACTATGAACGCTGACAAAACAACAAAGATTTTTTTTTTTTTTGTAAAAAGTGTTATATTGTTCAGTGACCAAATGCAAACAGTGACACAAATATATTTTCATCAATTATACACATTCATTAAAGAGCTTCTGAAAATACAAATAGGGATGGGAATTGATAAGACTAACGATTCCAATTCTATTATCAAATTTGCTTATTGATCTGATTCGTTATCAATTCTCTTATCGATTCTCATTGGGTGTCTTTTATATTTCTATCTCTGCACAGAAAATATAACATATACAATCAGGGGCGCTGCTACCATTTGTGGGCCCCATGAAAGGTAAACGTATCTTGACGATCTGTTGGAACGGGAGAGTAAGTATGTGGGGGTGCAGTCCATACATAACATCACTTACACTAGCATGAAAACAAAACTAGTTCTTAACATGCTTTTCACGTCCAACTCCTGACTTCTATGCCTCTAATACAGCAGATCTTACATGAAATTTTCACAACTTCTAGTCTGTATCCACTGGGCCCCCTCCACTGCTCTATGGGCCCCCCACAAAAGCTGGGCCCCATGAATTTGTCATGTTTACCCCCCTTATCGGTGCCCCAGTATATAGTATGCACAAATAATAACAGATGACGGTGGGCCCGGTTCCAGATAGTCATATATGAGGTGGCAATCAGGAATGTTAAGGGGGCACATGCCGATGATGGAAGCGGCGGGGATGGGGGGGGCGCTCAATGACAGTGGATGGAAATGCTTGTTTTATATTCAGCTAATGATATATTTTACTGAAAATGTGACTTTTTTTTGGCAATTTTCTGTTTTTTTATATAATAACCCTCAATGTTAATCTGAGCTTTTATGAACATCTTCATAATCAGTAAATATAGGAAAATACCTGATTTTCACTGAAAAAATGCAAAATAAAGAAGATAATGTGACAATAAATGGTAATAAATTACTTTAGAAAGAATATAGAGAAAAAATTCATTTAAGAATTGCCATCAAAGTAGCACTGGGTCTTCATAGGTTAACTCAGGTAATTCTCCACTGACAAAATAGCTTTTCTGATTCTGTTTGCTTAAGTGAGCAAATTTAATTCATGCATCCATTTGTTCTTCTCCAAATATGGGTAGAAATTACAAGAAAATGCAATTTTGGACATTGCAAAGTGAAAGTGAAACTTAAGACACTTTACTAACTCCTCTGTCTCCCACTATTGTGCACCTCATTTTCCTTTTCCCTACCTTCAGAAACTTTTATTTGAGGAGGCAGGATGTTTGTGTGTCCCCCACCCCCACCTCCCACAGAACCAGGCAAATGAGGCAAAAAGCAGATAAACACTACTTTACAAATGGCATCAATATGATCTGAGCTTCAGCAGTTATTTGTATTTCTCAATTTTTGTCATCTTCAGCAGTTTGTTTCTGGTGTGGGTCAGAGCTTTAGATTTGTTTTGCACAACAAGGGAACAACACATTTCATATGAGCCCGTAGCCTCTGATTTCATTAATCATATCGAACACAGGGTTAACACAGAGGTTAGAGAGAGTCACGCTGCCCTGAGAAAAGGGTGCAAACATCCTGTGCTCTCACAAACACTTTCTGTTTTGTTCAGATGGACATTATGACATAACACACAGGCTTGGCACATAACCATTAGGAAGTTAATGGCACATACAGAAAACATAAAGTTTGTTACAGCACCGGGAATAGATCCGTCCCCAGGCAACAACAGCGTGATACACCTGTGTATCCTGTTTCAATTGATCAAGCATTAGAGTGGAGAACTGAAACATCGACTTAACACACAGCCATGATAGAGACTACATTATATAAGGAATGGCCGATGCAGACCCGGTACATAAAGTACACTTGAAAAGATATACCATTCGCAATGGCCTAATTTGTTTTAAAGGAACGAATATCCCATTTAGTGCACTACACTTGGTCTGATTACATGTTTCCTGTGTGTTTTGACCTGTGCATGCCAGACATTAGCCTAGACACGATGTTACATGCATGTCTCATGTTATATACAGTATGTGTCTCATTATTTGCACGACATTCCGTACAGCTGAGAAAGAACAGTGCGTTTCTTTTGAACATATTGTATCACAGTCAAGGTAAGATCATAGCTTCTATTACAGCTGCACTCGTTACATGATGTGACAAACTGGCATATTTTCAGCTACCTTTTCTTTTTATAATAGTATAAATGTTCATCTCTCTGCACCAAATCATAGCTCCTCAATCTCCAATAATTACCTTAGCCTGGCCTGCACTGCATTGTCCTTATTCATAGCTAATGCTAATTGTTGCAGTGTATTAAACCCATAAAGACCCAGTGCTACTTTTGTGTCAGTTCCCAAATACATTTCTCTCTAGATTTTACTGATTTATCACCATTATCCTCTGTATTTTATGTTTTTTTAAAGTGAAAATCACATATTTTCCTACATTTAATTTACTGATCATGTAGCTCACAGGTGTGAAACATGCGGCCCGGGGGCCAAATCCGGCCCGCGGGATGAATTTGCAAAGTGCAGATGATATTAACAGTCAAGGGCGTCAAACTCGAAAATAATAACATAATAACCTTGAAATAATGACTCCAAATTTTCTTCTTGGTTTAATGTGAAAAAAATAATATGACATGTCTAAAATAATGGCAACACCAATTTTTTCCCTTTGAGTTACTACAAAGAACATTAAATTCTGATATCCTTTAATAATAAAATGCCAATAACCTGAACAAATATGAACAACCTGAACTGTCTAAAGAAAAATAAGCGCAATTTTAACAATATTCTGCCTATTTTGCGTCTTGGTAGATCTGATCTGTAATGCACATGCAATTACATGCAATCATAAGTTGAGGCATAATATTGATCAAATTTTTCTTCAGAAATTTCAGTTTTTTCAGGTTATTCGGATCTTTTTTGTTTGGATAGTTTGTAAAATGTACATGTTATCATAATTTAATGTTATTTTTTGCATATAAAAAATTTGGAGTTGTCATTATTTATAGGCTATTATGTTCTTATTTGACTGGTCCGGCCCACTGGAGATCATATTGGGGTGAATGTGGCCCCTGAACTAAAATGAGTTTGACACCCCTGATGTAGATGATCATTAAAACTCTGATTAAAGTTGAAGGTTATTATATAAAAAGCAGAGAAAATTGAAGAAATAGTGTCTTTTTCAGTCCAATCTCTCATTTACTGAACATAAACCCAGTGTCTCCTATTACTTTCTTTATCATTGTAAAAGTCCTCATAAAGTCATGTTCATCTGTGATTTGTTCCTCCTTCACCTGAGTCTCTCTCTTCTCAGCCAAGACTTCATGTTCTTTTTTTGTCTCCGTCTCCAAATAATCATTTGGCTTTCTTTTCGCCACCATAATTGAAAATATAAAAACCTCAAAATGTACAAGTTCATGTTTTTGACAGTTTAAAGCTGCATCACACAAAGGAAAATGCGGGGAATTGCACTACTGCTATTGTACCTTTTAACATAACCTATTCAATGAATGCAGTATTTGTTTAAAAATGTAACTGTTGTATATTTGCATGAGTAGTTATTAAAAATTAACAGTAAGAACAGTGTACTGATCTTCCGTTTGTTTCCAAAAACAGCCTATGAGTTGTATTCTGACGCAAATGACAAGACTGTAATTTGTTCCAAAAATTTATTTAAACAAAAAAGGTTAATTTACATCATGTCAGACGATAGAAAAAACTATATACTCATATGCTCTGTAAGCTCTCTTTTTTCCTTAGTGCTGAGAGGTCGTACGACACGCATAAACAGGGAAGGTGCATGAAATAGCAACGAAGAAAATCAGAAATTAGAACTTCACACAAATAAAATTATAAACATTAATTCTTATTAGCCATCATCTTTTGACTCTTACAAACAATTCACAAATATTAAGGATTAATATTCCTTTCTGCCCTGTCTTGTTTCCAGTCTAAACAACCATATCATCTGCATATATAGATATATATACGTGCATGCCTCATTGGCTGCACCATTATATAATATAATACAATAGTTATCATGTCAGTTGTCTTTTTATATGCATCCACAGTGCATCTCTATGAAATGGTGTGACCCCAATATGAATAAAATGTATTGTCTTGGGAATGGGTTGACCAAATGTGAAATTTGGCATAAAGGTTCACATGGACGTAAGTATGAACTGGTACCAAAGGTTACATTAGATTTTGGAGTTCCAACAGTTTCATTAAAAAAACTAAATAGAATAGTTTGTCATTAATTGCGTGAACAGTTGATGATACAAGGAGAGTAGATGCATACCGTGGCATGGATGGGTCACCAGCTCAATTTCCTTGACTGGTGGAGAGTTGTTGGCTGATGTGCCCTTGAGCAAGGCACTTAACACCCCCCCCCCCCCCCCCCCCCATGGGTGCCTGATTTGGCAAGTCCAGTGTTCCTAGTATGCAGTGCCTGATGCATGCATGCATGATCTAGTGATGGGTTAAAGGCAGAACACACATTTCAGTGTGTGATGCATGTTTATGTTTACATGTGTCAACCCCCACTGACAAAAAAAATAAAGATTCTTCTTACATTTTGAGTTTATTAGACCACAAATCACCAATTAGACTGTTAGGCGCTTTTGCAGCTCTTATTAATGGTTTCTCATCATGAAATTCAAAGAAATCATCATTATGAATTATTGGTATTTATCTTTATTAATTGCACTATGTAGCTGACTATGTCCTTGGTTTTAAGTGGCAATGGGACAAGTTGTAGAAGAGTCCTTGTCTGATTTCTCTTTTGCTGGAGCCGTTTCAGGACTTTATCCACTGTTTGTGACTGTGTGTTGTCCTGTGCCTTTGGACAGTAATGAATCCCTTCCTCGTGCTGCGTGAGTGTGCATGTATGAGTAATGTTGTTTCATATGCACAGATGATCCGTCCCCTCTGTTTTATTAGGTAAATGACAAAAAAGGTGAACATAACATGTCAACGTGACACAGACCTGTAGAAAAACAGACCCTTCTTTGAACATCGGAGGGCATTAATTGATCACTTATCTTGACAAATGACGACAGAAAAAAAAATCTCTTGTATGACCTTTTTTTTTTTTTTTTCCTCTATTTGTTTGTGTTGAGCCGTTTCCCGCTCTGAGAACAAAATGTGTACCGACCGGAAAAATATCAACAAAGAATGACGGTATTATCAAGTATATCACATGACGAGCTTCTCTAGGCTGAAAGAAAATACATCACCATAGGGAAGGGAGTCCTCAGCTGTTGTTCCCAAATAGATGATGTGTTACAATATCAATCATGTTTTAAAGTGTTTTGTTGTTTTACGCCTCCTCCCTTTTAGCTGATACATCTGATACATTTGTCATTTCCAGATGGCCTCGCTGCTTTCAGGACCTTTCTCAAGACGGAGTTCAGCGATGAGAATATTGAGTTTTGGATGGCCTGTGAAGACTACAAGAAAATCAAAAGCTCAGCCAAGCTTGTGTCAAAAGCGAACAAGATATTCAGGGAGTTCATTGATGTTCAGGCACCAAGAGAGGTGTGTGTGTTGTTTTGAATATATTTTCCCTAAAAGCTGATCTTTTCTTTCTTCAGTGCTTTATTTTTACATCTAACCTTGTTATTATAATCAAATAAAATATCTGCTTTCAACTTTATGAATTTCTGCACCTATGTTACTTCCACTGTTGGGTCCGAGTTTGATGATAATAAGTTATTTAGAGGACCATATTGTTATCATAAAGTAAAAACATTTCACCGGTGAAGTTTGTTTTCTGCAGTAGGACCTGATGCAGAACCTGGCAAGGATTAACCCATGAAGACCCAGTGCTACTTTTGTGGCAGTTTCCAAATGATTTTTTCTCTATATTTAACATTTCCTGATTTGATTGGTGATTTATCACTATTTATTACAAAATAATCCTCAGTATTTTACATTTTTCCTTGTGTGTATATATATATATATATATATATATATTTTTTTTTTTTAAGTTATACATTTACATAAACATGTACTTAGACATAAGGTACCACACAGACACAATACAGAAAAAAAAATTATACAACAAACCTACAAAACTATTAAACAAAAGAGAACCCCCCCCTCCCCAAAAAAAACAACAAAAAAAAAAAACACAACAAAAACAACAACATAAATAATATTATCAACTCCTCTTTACAATGTTCAGGGTTAATATAATGTATGCTAACACCAAATTTCTCCATCAAAAGGACATAGGAGACAGCAGAACACTCTTGTTAATAAAACAAATTAATTTGTCCACAAACAGAAAACTTAATCTTTTCCAACTTTGAAAAGTCAAAAAAAAAAAAAAGTATTTAACATTTTTCATTATATCAAAAACTGAAAAAAAATGAAGAAAAAAAATGACTTTTTCAGTCCAATCTGTCATTAACTGAACATAAACCCAGTGTCTCCATCCACTGTCATTGATCAAACTCCACGGGTTTTACTGGTGAATCGATGCTGTAGAAGATGACGATGTTTCCATGGTAACTACGGAGCCTCTGAACGTCCAAATGGGTCATATCTGATGACCATGAAAAGATGAATATGTCTATTTTACATCATTTATTTACATATATTGATATGATTACTGGATCAGCAGGTATTAAACAGTTTAGATCAGTAGATGGTTTGGGTCTTTAAGGGTTAAATCCAATGTTTACAAGACCTAAAATTACTGTAAAAATGGTGTTCAGCATTAAAACAAAACACCTTAGATGTGTCAACACCAACACCAGTGGCAAAGACAAGGTTATCGTTAATGACAACTAATGAAATGACGAAAACTAGAATTGTAAAAACATTTTCGTTAACTGAAATAAATAAAAACTATAATGAAAAAAAATAAACGATAACTAACTGAAACTGTATTGTGTGCTTACAAAACTAACTAAAACTTATAAAAAATTATGGATAAAATTCCCTTCATTTTCGTTTTTGTCAATGTCGGATTTATACAAAATCGATTTATTTCCCTCAAGCAATTTTAGCTGCTGGCATCATATGATATTTAACGATTTGTCACTTCTCGTCACTTGTCGTTTAGGTGTCTTCTCATCCCCACTCTACCTGAAAACATGGAGACTAAAGTTGGGAGAAAGCAGCAGAGTCCTGTCTGGGATTTTGTTGAATTCGACAGTGAAGAAGATAGAAGATATCATAAAACTAAAATAAAACTAAGCATTTAGAAAATAACGAAAACTAATAAAAACTAGCAAACCTGCTCTAAAAACTAATTAAAACTAACTGAATTAGAGAAAAAAAAAAGTCAAAACTAAATACAGCTATAATGAAAAATCTAAAACTATTATAACCTTGGTACTGTATGTTAATGTTTTTGGTTTGCATATGAAAAAAATGCATCACTTGAGCGATGCATTTACAAGAAATGGGTTAAAATCGATAAACAAGTCCAGTGAAAGCACTCATTTGAATATTTATCATTTTTCACATTGTTCAAAAATCAAATATCAAATTAATCTCTTTAATTCAACATATTGGCACTACATTTAGATTTGCATAAATTCATGCACACCTACACAGAAGCTCTGCAGTATTGGAGACATACTTATTCGAGTCAGAACTAGGTTAAAATATGCAGAACGCAACTTCCAGCAATATTTATATCTATTTTTCATATTGATGCTTACCGTAATTTAACAACCAGCGTTGCTATGTGTGAGTATCAAATGAAGTGAAAAAAATAACCTTCCCCTTTAAGGACATGCTCTCTTTGTTCTCCTTATCCCGGCAGGTAAATATTGACTACCGCACCAGGGAAAGGACCAAGCAGAACCTGGAGGACCCCTCCCCGACCAGCCTCAATGAGATCCAGGCTAAAGTGTACAGCCTCATGGAGAAGGACTCCTACCCACGGTTCCTCAGGTCCAAGATGTACCAAGATATAGTGAACAGGACGCATGCACAAGGCCAGAGGAGGTCGGTATGACCAGAACTGATGACGGCGCCTACAGACATGGAACTGGACCGCTACCATATCCATCGACCCTCTGACGTCATTTCCGAATACTGTGATGAAGAAGGATGTGGTGACACGCCTGACTGTTTCTGTTGTCTTCACCAGCTCCATGCATGACATCCCTCTAAATAATACTCATCTTGGTGGACTGCACTAATGTGAAGGCGAATGGATGAGGAGAAGCTCATCGTGTTTTACCTCTATGTAGTGCTGGGTGATGTATCTGAAAATATCACAGTAAAAATCATCATATCATGCAATAACAATATTTATCATCTAAAATCTCACTGATAATGCAAGGCTATAAAATCACAAGCAATTCTTGATTTTGTAAAAAATATTTTTATATCTGAGGTTGTTTATCTGAGGTATGAATGCAACGACAAACAGAAAGCTGTGGATGAAAGCTTTTGATTTAGGTATTTTGTTGTGGTGCACTTTATTTTCCTCAGGAATAACAATTCAGGCACTGCTCTTTTTTTTTTTTTGGACAGAAGTATTTTAATTTACTTTGAGGTGGGCTTGTAGTATTCATTAAAAAAAAAAAAAGAAAGCTAAATATTGTTATTGTTCTGTCTATCACCCAGCACTAGTTCTATTTATCTTTGTGAAATAGAAACTGTCGTATGCAGGTATTTAGACCTGTCTGTCGCTGTTTGTGTGTTTACAACGAACAACAAACTAAGTGAAGACTTATTATCTGAAACTGTGCCAAATTAGATTGCACTTAGATGTTGCTATAGTGACATAACCCTGTGTATTGTTAACTCTTGCGGGTATGTTGTGTGACATTAAATGTGGTGTACAAAGCAGGGTTTAGTTTTATTTTGCTTTCACTTCATTCAGCTCAGTTTAGAACGTTTAAAGTTTTGTAATTCTTGCTTACTTAGATACGCTACATCACTGTCTTTAAATTCTCTTTTCTATCATTTCAGTCTTATGATTTTAGGATTATTTCACGTGAAAGTTAATGAATTTAAATAGCATTTTATTTTAGTCTTTCTGTCTGTGTCACTGCAAAATGTAAATTCATTCATTCAATCATTGCAAAGAAATGGATGCTTCTATGAAACCGGTCCCTAAAATAGGACATTGGGCTAAAAATTCAAACATAGATGTAGACTAATGTTATGAATCAAGTTTGGAAGCACTTAGGGTCTATTTTAAAAATAAATATTTACTGAGATAAAAGAGAAACTATTTTTCAGATAAAAACACATTTTTATATTATTTTTATACAAAAATCTGCATGTAACACGGTAAAAAGGACACGAAAATTACACGCTACTATTTTTTTGAATATCTTTTTATTCTCTCACAGGTACATTTGGGGAATTGAACTAATTACGCAAGGCAGAGTGTTTTAAAAAAAAAAAATCACCGCCGTTGCAATATCACTTGCGATTTATTTGTGTTTAAATGGGCAGGTTCCGCATGTAACGCCAGTGGACACGATGGGTAACACATGAAGTCTGGAATGAGACAGATTCATGAAAAACCTGCATGCCTGGATTAGGAAAAACCACTAAGATCCTCAAATTTAACACAGTGTCTTTATTTATAGTGCTATATAAGACCATTTCAAGTGATGTTTTCATGATAAAATACACTGACACGTTGGTAGCTTTTCCTATCCCAATTTTGGTCCTATTTTTGCCCGAATATTTTATTTAAAATGCTTTACTTTTGGGATGGCTCAGAGCAACAGTACAATTTATTTTCTTGCATTTATCTGAGGTCATCATTAGGTACATCCTGGGAGGAAATATGTCTAAATTTGTCTTTTATTATTGGGTCTAAAAAGCTGGAAAAGTACCAGGTACCAAAAAATAAACCAAGTTTCATAGAAGCACCCAATTCATTTTTTTTTTTTTTTAAGGTTTTTGGCTCTACGGTGGCTTTGAAGGTCAAAACAACACTTCATAAAACATAATTTCTTTTAATACATTTGTTGCATTGTTACACTCAAGGCTACCGCAGACTCCTTTTAATCACAGTAATTGCTTGAATGCATGTGCGTTTCTGTTCAGACTTCAATTTTGATTATACAACCACAGCTTACGTGACCATTATGACCTGTTACCTGCTTGTAATGAATTGAAAGTGATGACTTAATCCCACAGAACCTATTCTGAGTTGATGTGTGATGCGAATCTCCTAAATTATTTTCAGCATGATGCAATACTCAGAGTAACTATTAGCCTATATGACATGCAGCATGTGATGAAAATGACTGGAAAACAACGGATACCATGCATATTCTGTATATTTATATGATAATGTCAGTAATAGTAACACGTGTGTTTTGGAATATACTCCCTCTGCATTGGCACTCCTTTTATAAATCACTTGATTAATAACTTTCAGAGTTGAATATTTTCTCTAGTGCATGTGTACTGTGTAGCCCAAACTTGCAGTAAATGCAGCACACTGGCTGAACAGCATATCACCCTGTATGGTATGTTACTGTGCTCCACTTGAATGTAATATTCCCCCTTATATTTTGTGATTAAAAAGGAATCTGCATCTATATTTTGTGCACTCGCTCACTTCACTTTCATGAAACCAAAAGGGTATTAGAGATATGAAAATGCAGACATCCACTGATTAGACAGACGGATTGACCTCAATTCAAATGCCATTTGGTAAAGGCAATATAAACAGAGAAAAAAAAGCCTCAGAAATATTGAAATCCCTGCCCTGAATCTGTCGTGATTCATCCTTCTGTCAAGTCCTCTTCAAGAGACTAGATTTATAATAGAAAATTCTAAAGAAAGTCCATTTAAAACAATTCAAACAGAAGAAAAGTTTGCATCTTAACATTTCGTCAGAGGTCAGATGTCGCAGTTTGTTTATGAGCTGTGAGTCATACAAAGCATAACTATAGCAGTGTGGAGGCGTCCATTTTTATGCATTTGCTTACGTTCAGAGTGACCAGTAACTAAAAACAGACCTATAATAAAACATTTATGATATAGTTTCTGCACAGCGGCACCAGCCAAGAAAAGAAAAACAGCACTCTATGGTAGTATCTGGGGCACTGTGGGATGCATCGCACTCCGTAACATTACGCTTTCATTAAATTTCTCGCTTTCGTTTGACGTGTTAGCCACTCGGGGGCTGAGGAGCAGGGTGAATGTGGGACAGCACCCTGCCTGGTAGACACAACACAGACCTATCTGGGCCAGTAGGCAGACACGTCTCACTGTGGATTATAAACCAAGTATCAAGTAACCGTGGAATAATGACGCTGACTTGAGAGAATTACGGCATTGTCATTCGATGTCGATTGGGATCAGCGTTTTCTTTGTGGCTTGTGGTTTCTGTGTTTTGAAAAATGGGTTAACATTGGGAAAAGACAAAGAATATGTAAACTATGTACAGTATTGTGCAAAAATACCAGGTCGACATCATGCTTGTTGTTTTAGTAAAGTTATAATGATTACACATATATGTTTCTCAGTTTCTGCAGTAAGATAGAATCTGGATATATGGGAAGTATGTACAGCATTAACCCATGAAGAGCCAAACAGACACTGGGGACCAAAACCATCTACTGATCTAAAATGCTTAATACAGTGGTTCCCAACTTTTTTTTGTTTCATGACCCCATTTTAACATCATAAATTTCTGGCGACCCCAGACATTCAAAACAGAGACTTTTTTTTTTTGCTAAAATTAATTTGTTTTTGATCATGTAATAGTTTGCTATACTATGTTGCAAAGAAACGTTAATTTTAGACAACATTTAGTCTATATAATGTATATTATTATGGACGGAGGCAGAAAAGCCAGGTGTAGATTACTGCACAAAGTGAGAATTTGATTTTCCTTGGTCAGGATATGTACAGTCAGTCCAGCTTGGATTTACAAGGCTGACAATTAATACTGAACAAACAAGAACTCAAACTATGAATTATGAAAGAGCTGCAGCATCTGAAACCGAGCACAATGAACATTTGCCAGATAAACAGTACCACAGTGCTTCAGTTTCAGCTTCAGAGTTTGTCATGTCTTTTATGGATTGGGATTGTCTCTCTCATCTCACCATATATTTTTATTAGTAATTTATAAAAAAAAATTAAAAATTCATCATTTACTAAAAATTCCAGGCGACCCTATTTGAATTCCAGGCGACCCCAACCTTGGGTTCCTGACCCCACGGTTGAAAAACACTGGTTTAATACCTGTTGATCCACTAATCCTATCAATCCATGTCAATAATTGGTGTAAAATACAGTTTTTCATCTTTAAATGGTTATCAGATATGACCCATTTGAATGTTCAGAGGCTCTGTAGTTACCGTGAAAACACTGTCATCTTCTACAACATTGATTCACCAGTAAAACCCATGGAGTTGGATCAATGACAGTGGATGGACACACTGGGTTTATGTTCAGTTATTGATAGATTGCACCGAAAAAGACACTCTTCAGTTTTCTCTGTTTCTGATATAATAACCCTCAACTTTCATCTGAGCTTTAATGAACATCTACATGATCAGTGATTTAAATACAATGAAAATACATGATTTTCACTGAATTAAAAACCTCAGACCAGGCCAGGAATCTGGGTGTCGTCATGAATTCAGACCTGAATTTTAAAAACCACATACAAACAATTACAAAGTCAGCTTACTATTATCTCAGGAATATTTCTATGATTAAAGGACTGATGTCGCAGCAGGACCTTGGAAAACTTGTCCATGCATTTATCTTTAGTTGAGTTGACTACTGTAAAAGTATCTTCCTGGTCTGCCTAAAAAGTCTATCCGACGACTGCAGCTGATCCAGAATGTCCTCACTAAGACCAAGAGTGGACCACATCAGTCCAGTTCTGAGGTCTCTACACTGGCTCCCTGTCTCTCAGAGAATAGACCTAAAATTCTCTTATTAGCGTATGAAGCACTGAATGGTTTAGGCCCAAAATACATCAGAGACTTTGTAGTCCAGTATGAACCATCCAGACCATTCAGGTGGTCTGGTGCAGGTCTGCTCTGTGTTCCAAAAGTCAGAACTAAACATGGAGAATCAGCGTTCAGTTTCTATGCTCTGTATATCTGGAACAAACTACCAGAAAATATCAGGTCTGCTGAGAGTCTGAGTTCTTTTAAGTCAAGGTTAAAGACTCACCTGTTCACTGCTGCCTTTGACTAAAAGACTTTTTACTTTCTAAATTTTACATTCTCTTTTGAAACTCTGCACTGCAACTCTTACTTTAATATGTGTGTGTTTTTGGGTTTTATGTGTTGTTTTCTTACATGCTGTTTTTAATTACCTTTTACATGTTTCTTTTTCCCTTGTCATTGTATTTCAATGTCCTGTGTGAAGCACCTTGTATTGCCTTGTTGCTAAAATGTGCTATACAAATAAAATTGCCTTGCCTTGAAAACAAGGCAAAATACAGAAGATAATATTATAATAAATGGTGATAAATCTCTTGAGAAAGAAATTAATTTGGGAAATGGCAGAAAAAGTATCACAGGGTCTTTATGGGTTAAAAACAAATGTTCCCTATAACCCCCCCAAAACAAAACAAAACAAAAAAAAAGAAAAATCACCTTTAGTGACAGTATTCAATGTACACTTACTGTGTCTTTTGTTCAGACAATATCAGATGTATTGCATTAATTTATATTGTTTTATACCAGGTTTCTTTCAACACATCACATGTCTCTAATTCTTTGTGCTGCTTCTTGTCATGGGGTCAAAGGTCACACTAAATAGTGACTTCAACTGACTTTTTTTTTTTTTTTTACTTTTTTTGCATGTCTGTCTTTTAAGGCTGCACATATATTCACTGTGTTTTCTTGTTGTACCTGAAGAAAAGAGAATGAGAAATAAATATGTACGTTCATTTCAACCCTGAAAAAACAACAAACCTAGACTAAACTTCTGCACAGTACTGTATTTCCACAATGTCCACAGGGAGTGCAAAAACAGTGTATTCTAGTATCGTTTATTGAGACTAACTCATTTGCTCATTCAAATAAATTAATATATTACACAGAATGTTATCATCCTACTGTATAATGCACGTTCTGTGTTCGTCCGTCCGATGTCCGATCAATGTTGCAGCACAGGAGGACGTTTGTAGGGGTTTTCCTCAGCCTTCACAGACGCAATCGCCGCCAAACTCACCAAATGAATAGAAACATTACCTGACTATCTATTAGGCACAATTTTATGTCCGTATTCAAATGTTGTGAGGTACGCTGGGCAATTTTAGCCTCTCATGCTATCGTATAATGGCACTACGGGTACAATACCGCTAGTTCAAATAAACAATAGCTATTCAGTCATGCATGCACTTACTTTATGGGAAAAAGCAAAAATGTAAAGAGTTGATATTTTTGAGTAAGAAACAATTACACTCACAGTTAAAGGAATAATTCATTTAATGGGGTGATTTTATGGATCTTCATAAAGTTTAAATTCCTCTTAAACCAACTCAGCCCTGAATCCATTTTTGATATTCAAAAAATGGTATGCAAAGCAATTTTGGATACAATTGTTAAGCTCTAATAAGTAATAGGTAAATAATTTATTTTTGATTCTACATTAAATTATCATTAATTTGGTGGGTTAAGTTTTCTATTTTTCTGGATTATTTTCACTTTTTTTATGTTTTGCTTGTTTGTTTGGTTGCATGCATTGTTGTTGTTTTTTTTCCTTTTCCTATACTGAATGCTGGGTAGCTGAATTACTTATGTAGGACAGGCATTAATATAAGCATTCTGCTTCTGCCTGTGCCTTTTCAGACATTAACCTGTTGGTAATGTTTGTAGTGTTGTTGTTGACACAGGTTGTATTATTATGTGATGACTGAATAAAGAATGTCATCATCATCATCATCATTATCAATCTGCATAGGTCTTAGGCTGCAGATGCCCACACAAGTGCATCCCATCTCTAGAATGTATGAGTCAGTTGACACACTGAAGTCATAAACATGCAAATTACCAACGCTGACATATCTTACATCCATATGGAATTTAATTGCAAATCGTTTTTGGTTTTGCAACAACAGGAGGTTCCACCCACATTAAAGTTTTACTGCAAACATAATCTGTGTCTTGATTCTGTTGCAAGGAGACAATTTCTCATTGAAGGATGTGGAACATGCCTTTCCTCAATGGGCAGGATGTAGGTGGTGTGGGAGGTGAGGACACAAACCCAGTATTGGTGGGAGGAGGTTGGATCCCAGCTCTAGTGGGTGTTCAGGAAATAAAACTTGCGATAACATCCTTGGAGGAATCATCAGCACTAGTGTATTAACCAGTTTAGCTTTCTGTGATTTAATCTGTGCTGTTCAGTTGCTGTTGAGAAAACCAGCTGACATGATAAATGGAGGTGGAAGATCCTTCAGTAGAATGAATGATGTCGAATCAATTTGCATGTACACTCTTCAGCAACATTTCTGCCACTATGAGATTATATTTATTAAAAGTATTTAGAAAAAAACAGAAAAACAACAGTGATGTCACCTTTTTTTGCATGAACATTTTGTACTCAAAGGTTCCCAGAGGGTGCAAGAAGTATGTGTTTTGTATAATAGTCCAGTAAGAGTACATGCATGCATACATACATATATACACACACATACATGTATACATACATGAATACAAACATACACACACATACACACACACATAAATACATATATACACACATACATACATAAATACATATATACTCACATACATACATAAATACACATATGCATACACACACATACATAAATACATACACACATAAGTATATACATACATACATACACACTCTCACACACACATACATACATACATGTATCCACAGTCACCAGCTGAAGCTGAACCAATTATTTTGCTTTCCTTTCTCTACTCAAGCTGATAGACATACAATTAACCCCTGCAGTTTAAGAAAAGTTTGGTTCGATGTGTATCTGTCTATTCAAGTGCTATTATCCAGTAATACTGGACAAAGAAGTTGCAGTTAAATACTACAAATGAGACAAGAGCACACAATATGTAAACAAAACTATGGCTGACAGACAATAACATAGTCAATCCAATGTGAATGTTCACTGATAACCTATATTTAAGATAAGTCTATTGCATCCACATGCTATCATTGCTAACTTAACAAATGTAATGCTACAATCATTGCAGAGATGTTTCCCCATACAGGCTTGCAAGTCAGAACAGATGTACTAAATGTGGTCCAAAGAGGTAAAGTAATCAAAATGTATCTGTGTTTGGTATAACCATCTTTAAAGTAGTGTCCAATTGCTAAAGCTGTTAAAGCTGCAGCTCTTTGAATGCTGTAGTATTAGTTCCTTTTTGCAGTCTTTTTTTCTCCATGCAACTCTCTCTCTCTCTGGTCTGTAAATCAATAGTAAACACAATACCCATGGTGCAGTGTTGCTATGACTATGGATCATGGACAGAGTAGGAAGGACTCCTCCTGTTTGACTCACAAACAACAGCCGCAGATTGGAAAAACAACAACAAAACATTAGCCTGCTTCAAAATATAATGTGGGTGAAAAATATGTTAGTAAGAGCATGAATGAAGAAAGACAATGAGGGTTGGAATAAGAGGAAAAAGTAAAAGTAAAAAGACTGTTTTATTTAGATGGAGTCCTAAGGATTTCAATAAATGTGCCCAACTGAGAATCAATATATTTTATCTTATCTTATCTCATCTCTGACTAAACTATTTGTGAAAACAGTTGTTACAATCTACCAACCTCTGTGACAAACTTTAATAAATGCAACTTGCATATTTTGACTCCACCTGATAATCTATAAAATGAATAATGTGATAATTTTGTGAGACAAGTGACACATTTCAGTGTCACAACCAAAGAGAAATCTCCAGGGTGAAAGGTGAAGCCAGTGTGGAAGCATCAAAACCTGTGGTATCTTGAATATCCATGTGGTCTGGATCCAAAACAAAGTCAGTCCCCATAGACTCCCATGTTAAATGGTCCAACTTTACTGCTGATGTTTACAGCCTGATGCAAAAAAAAAAAAAAACATATTTGCTCTACATGATAAATTTCACCTTCCATAATAACTCTACTGCAACTCTAGGCCAATGCCAAAAAAATATGGGATTGTATTTCAGAAAATAATTGTATTGCAATTATTATTATGATTTGTAATTGGGTACTTCTATGAAACTGGGTTCATTTTGGAATCTGGCACTTTGTCAGCTTTTTTAGACCCAATAATAAAAGAAAAACGTAGACATATTTCCCCCCAGGATGTACCTAATGATGACCTCAGATAAATGCAAGAAAAAAATAATACTCTTGCCCTGAGCCATCCCAAAATTAATGCTTTTTTAGTGAAATATTGGGGCCAAAAATAGGACCAAAATTGGGACAGGAAAAGCTACCTAGGTGCATTTGATCTGGAAAACATGGCTGTAAATGGTCTTATATACACCGCTATAAATAAATACACTGTGTTAAATTTGATGATCCTGGTGGTTTTTCTAATCCAGACATTTGGGTTTTTCATGAATCAGCAGTTTCACTCCGGGTTTCATGTGTAACCCGTTGTGTCCACTGGCATTACGTGCAGAACCTGCCCATTTAAACATAAATAAATCACAACTGATTTTGCAACAGTGATCATTTTTGTGAAACACTCTGCCTTGTGTATTTACTTTGATTCCCACAATGTACTGTACCTGTGAGAGAATAAAAAGATATTTTAAAAAATAGCGTGTAATTTTCGTGTCTTTTTTACTGTTACATGCAGATTTTTGTATAAACATAATATAAAAATGTGTACTATCTAAAAAACAGTTTCTCTTTTATCTCAGTGAATATTTATTTCTAAAATAGACCCAAAGTGCTTCCAAACTTGCTTCATAACATTAGTCGATATCTATGTTTGAATTTTTAGCCCCCGTGTCCTGTTTTTTAGGGACTAGTTTCATATTAGCGCCCAATAATGTTTGATCCTGTCTGATTATTTTACAAATCTAAAAAGTCACAATTTGTTATAAAACTGTCAGATCACATAAATGCAAAGACTACAAATATAAAACCTGCTGGTGTGTTGTCATCATAACTGTCTTTCTCCATGATCTGCTTAGCATTGCAGAAGATGCGTCTGCAATTACTCATAACATTTCAACATGTGTTTGCACTCAGCTAAGCATCATTATAACAATACTCTATCCCTGTATATCCGTCTTTATATCATCATGTCCCTACTTAACCCAGTTTCCAAATGATTGGATTGTTCACTTAAGTGCCTCTTGTTCAGTCACAAACAATATTCTTGGTGAATAACAGGACCTGCCACCTCCTGATATTGACATTACTGTTTGTTTGTGGCGATCTCCAAGGCAGCAGGTACATTCACACTGTGTATGTATGAACGCTAACACGAGTCAAATATCAGCGCTGTTGTTGTCTGTTTTGGAGGCTAATTGTAAAGGCACAAGAGAAAAAAAAAAAACATCCATTCACTCAGTATGGAGCTAATCATCAGTGATTTCTTCAGGGTACAGTCTGTCATTATCTACTCAATGGTCTTACGCAGTGTTTTTCAACCTTGGGGTCGGGACCCTATCTGGGGTTGCCTGGAATTCAAAATGGGTTGCCTGAAAATTTCTAGTTATTGCTAAAAAAAAAAAAAAAATATATATATATATATATATATATATATATATATATATATATACACAATATATGGTGAGTTGAGAGAGACAATCCCAATACATAAAAGACATGACAAACTGAAGCACTGTGGTACTGTTTATCTTTCAAATGTTCATTGTGGTCGGTTTCAGATGCTGCAGCTCTTTCATAATTCAGAGTTTCAATTATTGTTGGTTCAGTATTAATTGTCAGCCTTGTAAATAAAAGCTGGACTGACTGTACATATCCTGACCAAGGAAAATAAAATTCTCCTTTTGTGCAGTAATCTACACCTGGCTTTTCTGCCTCTGTTCATAATAATATACATTATATAGACTAAATGTTGTCTAAAATTAACGTTTATTTACAACATAGTATCGCTAACTATTGCATGATCAAAAACAAGTTAATTTTAGAAAAAAAAAAAAAAAAGTCTCAGTTTTGAATGTCTGGGGTCACCAAATTTGTGATGTTAAAATGGGGTCACGAGCCAAAAAAAAGGTTGGGAACCACTGATCTTACGCATGTCCTCCAACGTCCTCTGCATTGACTGTATACCTGAGGACTTTACCACTGCTGGAGCAAAGCATCACACAGAGGAATCATGCATCTCAAAGCAAATAGTCTGCAAAGTTTAAGATGTTAATGCACTTCCAACAACTAGACAGTCCTCAAAGATGTGCAAGACATGAGTAAGAGGCGCCAGAGTGTAGAGACAATTATAGAAAAAGGTCATATCTCAGAATACTTCTGGTTTTAAAAAGACAATGTAATTATACCCTGAAACCATAGGCAGCCACAATACAGTATCTGCAGACGCAGATGTGCTAGAAATAACTTGAGTACAGCATTAATAAAATTGTCGACATCACTGTCTGTAATGTCTGATGCAATGTGTGCAATGCATGCAAACCTGGCAACCCACAAGAACACAGCAGTGAAGAACATACTACTGCAAGAGCTCATAAGGAGAGATGTTATCCAGATGTTATTAAATTAGTGCTTCAAATGATTAAAAATTTGAATCAGATTAATCACAGGGTTGCTGTGGATTAATTTTGATTAATCACAATAAATATCATTCATTTTCAATCTGTATTAATCACGCTTCATTTTGCACGAGCAAACAGACTCAACAAAGAAGGGAATATAAATGCAGGTAAGGTAGAAGATCCTGGAAAAACGGGTTGAGCAAGCTACATTTTGAAAATACACAACTCAAAAGTCCAAACCCCTTTCTTCAGACTTCCCCCCCAAAGCCACTCCTCCAGAGTACCGGATTGTACTCACAGAGGGGGGAGGGACGAATGGCAATTGAGTTTGTTAGACATATCACCATTCAATTATTTTGATGGGCCGGTTAAAATGATTGGATGGTGTTTTTTCAGTCCTGTCCATTCCACAGGTGACTAAAACTTCTTATTTTTGTGTTAGAGCATTTAATTATTTGGTTGCAATCGGAGTGTGAAGGGGATTTTAAGCAATACAGTAAAAAATGCTCCAGGAAAACATCTCCCACCCCACCTTTAACATGTTTATTAAACACTTTCAACAGTTTCAGCAAAACAACTTGAAACAACTGTTCCGTCTTGAGTTTTTTTTGTACTAAAATTTCCAGTCGAGAGAGCCAACGTGCTGTTTAGTGTCTTTATTGGTTGGTTCTGCTGCCTGTCACTACTGGATCAACTGCCCATTAGTGCATGTGCGACAGTAACTCTACTTGGACAAACTGCCCGAAATGCGTTGCCAGAGACATTCAGAGTCATTTCGTGCTGCACATGAGTTAATTGTGTTAAAATTTTTGATCTCATTAATCATGATGCATTAATCCATGTTAACACATTCATTTTGACAGCCCCATATAGAGGGTATGCATGTGATGTCACCGCTAGTGGAAGTCACCACGGTTCCATCCACTGAGTGGCCGAAAGAGGGAGATGAGTAGCGGCTTGGCTTGAATACTGTGAAAACTTTAGAACAGTTTAAAAAATGGGGAAGAGCTGTTGTGCCATTGATTGCACAAATAGGTTTAAAAAGCACTGGGAGCTATCGTTTTAGCGGCTACCTAAAGCCAAAGACAGAAGAAGCAGATGGATCGCTGCAACTCGTAGAAAGAAGTGGAATCCAGGCAACCAAACCTGGATTTGTGTCAGGTAACGTTAATTTATGTTGTATTCTTGTGTAAAATTATACCTTAAAGTACATATTGTTTTGGCTAATGTTACTTCTTAGTAAAGCTTTTAATGTTAGCATCTGTCATTTAGTTCTGTATTTCATAACTGAAACGTTTTTGTCTACAATTGTGTGATTATGAACCTCGTGTTCTACATGATTTGTAAACGAGCTTAAACTGAGGCTAACCTAGTTTTCCAAATAAGGGGGTACTCTAGTACAAAGCTGTTGTAGCTGTGTTCTATCAAGTATTTGATGTGAACTCTACTTAAATCTCCACAGTACCAGTAGATCATCCACTCACTTGGGTCAATACTAAGGGTTCAACTCCAGTAAATCAGTAGTGAACTGTGAGCACTGCTGCTGGGCCTTTACTTTGGCAATCACCACCAAGAAAATACGTCTGCACTGACATAAAACCTCAAAACAATAGTATGTTGAATTAAAGCACTCACCAGCTGTAATCCTCTAATTAACGATAAAGAGGATGTCAACAACTCTTTGTCTTTTGTATGCTTTCAGCCTTTGCATTGAGTATTTTCCCGGCGCTGAAATCAGGTTCATATAAATGTCAGGATACGTGATTTCCGTCCACATATCAATGTTTGTAGACCACTTGTTGTTTGGTAGCTTGTATGGATCCATGTCCAGTCCAATTGTCTTTAATTTCATGTTATATTCCACATTTTTCCCAATCTCGTTGTAGTTACTACTATGTGCCGTCATGTTGAGCCGGTTTGTTTTTGCCACTCAGTCTGATTTAGAGGGGCGTGGCCCAGGGGCAAAGTGACGTATGTGCATTCCCTCTATTCAATATGTCTTCAAGGACTCTAGAAGGATGCCTCTTACCCGAACTAAAACATAATGAACAAGATGCTGTAAAACATGAATTCAAGGAGTCCAGTGGGAAGATATCTGTGAATCAGAAAATCACTGGCAACCACAATGTCAAACTTTGTCTATCCTTAATGGACTAGAGCTTCCTATGCATCTATTAGAGGTTAGTGTTAGGCTCAGGCTAGACATCAATAAGTGATGATAAATAAAACTTTTATGTATGGTATGCATGATTTTCAGATGATTGAGTCAGATGTTGAGATTTTGCTGAACATTTGAGAGTCTTGACTGAAGATGCAAAAATAATCTATGAAATGTTCTATTTGAAAGAACGATTCTGAAATTAGTTCTATGCCCTGCGATCATTGTAGAGCAGCCTTCAGACGAAATAAGTACAAAGTAAAAGCAATAAATAGCACTAATGCATATTCCTAATGTCAGTTTATTCAGTCTAAGATGACAGAAAGTTACCTCAGTCAATGCACTAATTTTACTAAAGTTTGTTTCAAAATGACTTTACCTTTTATAGACACATGAAATGACATTTTAGAGAATTTTTAAGTGTCATAGAGAATGATGTGGAAAACAAGGCGTAAATAAGTCCCGCATTTGATTCAAGCTAACACAGTGCACTTATTCACTTATTTATTTTTTCTGTGATAGTAGATACATACTTGGGTTCATGGCATGGTAGATGGACTTAGATAGCACCATGTTGGTACTCACTGTGCTCTTATAATGTGTCACATCCACTCATTCATACACGCATTCACACATACAGTACATTAACACCCTGGTGGTCCAGCCTCTGGGGCCAATATGGGCTCAGTCTTTTGCCCAAGGACATCCTGACTTTCCCAATCTGGGTTTTTTTGCTTCCAATCCCATCCGATTTTTTTTTTAGGATTAGTTTTGCTGATCCAATGCTGACTATTTTACAATGAAATTTTGATTATAATTTGGAGTCATTATTTATAGGTTATTTTTGCTATTATTTTACTTGAGGTCACAATTGGGCTGAATGTGGAACCTGAACTAAACCAAGTATGACACCTTTGACTCTTCATAACTAGTATAATTTTTGCACTTTCCAAATTCAGGTCAAATAACTGCACAAAAGCCCTGCGGATTGAAAAAAAAAAACAACAACAACTCGCGCATCACTACTAGATCATAAAGTGGAAGTGAAACTTCTAGACGCTTTACTAATTCCTTTAAACCTCCCACTTTTGTGCAGCTAATTTTCTTTCTTTCTTTTTTTTGGGACATTCTGTATATACCCACGTGGACAAAATTGTTGGTACCCCTCTGTTAATGACAGAAAAACCCACAATGGTCACAGAAATAACTTGAATTTGACAAAGTAATAATAAATAAAAAATTTATGAAAATTAGCCAATGAAAATCAGACATTGCTTTTGAATTGTAGTTCAACAGAATTATTTTAAAAAACAAATTCACGAAACGGGCCTGGACAAAAATGATGGTACCCCTAGAAAAGACTGAAAATAATTTGACCATAAGGACATGATCAAATAAGGTGTGTCCTCTAATTAACATCACAGGTGTCTTCAAACTTTTAATCAGTCAGTCGGCCTATTTAAAGGGCGACAAGTTGTCACTGTGCTGTTTGGTGACATGGTGTGTACCACATTTAACATGGACCAGAAGAAGTGAAGGAGAGTTGTCTCAGGAGATTAGAAAGAAAACTAGAAGCACTCGGAGAGCGCAGACCTCCGCCAAGGCTGATCAGTGCCCCCCCCCCACGCCAAGGAGGTTATGTTTTTGCCAGGGTTTGTTTGTTTGTTTGTCTGTTTGTCCGTTTGTGTGCAACAGAACTCAAAAAGTTATGGACAGATTTTGATGAAATTTTCAGGGTTTGTTGGAAATGGGCCCCCCCACCCCCGATCACCACCAAAATTTAATCATTTCTTCCTTATCCCATTTCCAACAAACCCTGAAAATTTCATCAAAATCTGTCCATAACTTTTTGAGTTATGTTGCACACTAACGGACAGACAAACAGACAGAAACAAACAAACAAACAAACCCTGGCAAAAACATAACCTCCTTGGCGGAGGTAATTAAAGACAAGCATGTTAAAGGTAAAGGCTATAAGACCATCTCCAAGCAACTTGATGTTCCTGTGACAACAGTTGCACATATTATTCAGAAATTTAAGATCCACAAGACTGTAGCCAACCTCCCTGGACGTGGCCGTAGGAGGACAATTGATGACAAATTGAAGAGACGGAGAATACGACTGGTAACAAAAGAGCCCAGAACAACCTCCAAAGTAATTCAAGGTGAACTCCAAGGTCAAGGTACATCAGTATCAGATCGCACCATCCGTCGATGTTTGACCCAAAGTGGACTTTATGGGAGACAACCAAAGAGGACACCACTGTTGAAAACAAACCATAAAAAAGCCAGACTGGAATTTGCCAAACTGCATGTTGACAAGCCACAAAGCTTCTGGGAAAATGTGCTATGGACAGACGAGACAAAACTGGAACTTTTTGGCAAGGCACATCAGCTCTATGTTCACAGATACAAAAATGAAGCATACATGGAAAAGAACACTGTCCCTACTGTGAAACATGGAGGAGGCTTGGTTATGTTCTGGGGCTGCTTTGCTGCATCTGCCACAGGTTGTCTTGAATCTGTGCAGGGTACAATGAAATCTCAAGACTATCAAGGTATTCTAGAGAGAAATGTGCTGCCCAGTGTCAGAAAGCTTGGTCTCAGTCGCAGGTCATGGGTCTTGCAACAGGATAATGACCCGAAACACACAGCTAAAAACACCCAAGAATGGCTAAGAGCAAAACATTGGACTGTTCTGAAGTGGCCTTCTATGAGCCCTGATCTAAATCCTATTGAGCATCTATGGAAGGAGCTGAAACATGCCATCTGGAGAAGGCACCCTTCAAACCTGAGACAACTGGAGCAAATTGGTCATGAGGAGTGGGCCAAAATACCCACTGAGAGGTGCAGAAGTCTCATTGAAAGTTACAGAAATCGTTTGATTGCAGTGATTGCCTCAAAAGGTTGTGCAGCAAAATATTAAATTAAGGGTACCATCATTTTTTTCCAGACCCGTTTCGTGAGTTTGTTTTTTAAAATAATTCTATGGAACTACAATTCAAAAGCAATGTCTGATTTTCATTGGTTAATTTTCATAATTTTTTCATTTATTATTACTTTTGTCAGATTCAAGTTATTTCTGTGACCATTGTGGGTTTTTCTGTCATTAACAGAGGGGTATCAACAATTTCGTCCACGTGGGTATAAGGTTGTTTGGTGGTTTTGATTGTTTGGTTGGCACAAAGTCATCACATGCAGCATATGCCATAGCCATATGTTTATGTTTATGCATTTGGCAGACGCTTTTTTCCAAAGCGACTTACAGGGGAAAACCAATTAAATCACTCAATCAATCAAATTTTATTTATATAGCGCCAGATCACAAAAAAAGTTATCTCTTGACATTTTATATATAGAGTTGGTCAAAACCAGACTCCAAGCCAATTTACAGAAACCCAACAGAATCCTCCAGGAGCAAACACTTGTGACTGGTGACAGTGGCGAGGAAAAACTTCCCTTTAACAGCAGAAACCTGGAGCAGACCCAGACTCCTGGAGGATGGCTGTCTGCCTTGACCAGTTGGGGTTAAAGAGAGAGTAGAGAAGGAGAAAAAGAGAGAGCGATAGAGATAGAGACTGGGGGAGAGGGGGAGAAGGGGGGAGTAGGGGGAGACACATGGAGGCGGTTGAGGATAAGTGAGTGGTGATGATGAGGGCAGGGAAGAGGCCGGACCACCGCAGCAGGTCCAGAGATAATCCTGGAAGAATCTGTGGTTGTCCTGGGAAAAACCTTATTAGAATATTTAAAATGGAATGTTTGAAAGTGCTAGGATAGGAGGTGCTCTCAGAAGAGCTGGGTCTTCAGGAGCTTCTTGAAGATAGGCAGGGATGACTCTGTTCTTGTAGCACTTGGTAGAGCATTCCACCAACGTGGAACGACCCATGAAAAGAGCCTGGATTGTCTTGTACAAGGTCTGGGGACCACCAGACTATGTTCCCCAGATGAGCGGAGTGGTCCTGGGGCAACATAAGCTTTTATTAGTGCACCTAAGTAGGTAGGAGCAGACCCACTGAGAATTTTGTAGGCTAGGATTAAAGATTTGAATTTGATGCGGGCAGCTATGGGTAGCCAGTGTCACTCAATGAGTAAGGGGGTGACATGTGCCCTTTTAGGCTGATTGAAGACCAGACGCGCTGCTGCATTCTGGACCATCTGTAGTGGTTTGACAACACAAGCTGGGAGGCCCATTAGAAGAGCATTGCAGTAGTCAAGACGGGAGATAACCATAGTCTGCACCAGGAGCTGGGTGGCCTGTTCGGTTAGGTATGGCCTGATCTTTCTTAGGTTGAACAGAGTGAAACGGCATGATCGGGTGACAGAAGCAACGTGATCCGTGAAGGTCAACTGATTATCAATCATGACTCCCAAGTTACGTACTACACTGGTAGGAGCCAGAGGTATGGAGTCAGTAGTGATGGAAATGTCCTGCTGTATGGTTGGCTTAGCTGGGAAGACCAGCAGTTCAGTTTTGGACAGGTTCAGCTGAAGGTGACGTGCTTTCATCCATGCAGATATGTCAGAGACAATCTGACATATAAATACTAAGGAACTGATCATAGCACTGTTTAATATAACCAGTAACTCCCCAATGTTGAGTAGGAAAGAAATAGTAGAAATATTGCCACAAAAGCAACGCTGAGTGGCAACCTGGTCTGTCTCCATTTGACAGATGCTTGTAATTGTAATTTTCCGCCCCTAAGGTTCAGAGTGAATGCACAATGGTCTGGTGGAGCACAGTACAAAGCTGCCCTTAGCAACAAAGAGCAATTATGTACCACATGTTTCAACAACTGTCATAACTTTAAAAAGAATGGAAGTATTCAGCAACTAAACCAACACTCACATAACTTATGAGTATGAAGTAACCTGTGATATAACACAAAAAATAGTAATTAACACTTCCGAAAAAAAAAAAAAAAAAAATCCTCTAGAGTTTAAGTGATTGCATGAGCTTTCAGGCAGTTTGCATATTGTAGGTTTAGGTGACCTCTGTCTAAACAGGCCCACGGGAGCAGTTATGGATCACAATGTTGCTGAGAGGGAAGCACACTCCAGTGGTTATTGTTTCACAACCACAGTGAGCATCTGGTTGAGGCTTCAGCGGGCAGCTCCGCTCTGCCCAGGGGATGAGCAGACAGATGAGCATCCTGAGGCGACCGCGCACACACACTGTTGGAAAAACTCCCACAGAGACCGAAAAAGAGACAAATGTTGAGACGCAAAGGGAAGAAACAACAGCTGTCAAAGCATACGTCTCTGCAGTTTTGGTTTGATAAGAGATTTATAGGAGATGTGTTTTACCTGTGGATTAAGATGTTTAAGTGTTCATTGTTTTGCAGAATCGTAAAGTTATTATTAGCTTTTTTTTATTGGCTTGAATAAGAGTAAGAGCTTTTTTTACTCTCAAGGTCAACATTACATAAGCATTATCCAAATTAAACAGTGTTTGATGGGATAGATGGAGAAAATGATGTGCTTTTTAATTTCGAGAACGCATCCATTAAAAACATAAAAACAGGGATTGAACCTTATTTGATGGTGTTATTGTGTTATGAAATGACATATTAGAGTATTGAAACTCAGCACTGTGTCCCTAAAATTACTTTCATATATAACTAAATTGCCCCTTAGCTATAGTTATATACATAAATGTAATTTCTGGGATACACAGTTGCCTGATGCATCTTCTGTGTATTTGGAAGAACAGGGTGAGGTCAAGGGCATGACAAATGGACAGCCCACTACTTTTTGATTCATAACTTTTGAACCAGACAAATATTACACATAATTGTAAAGGTCTAAATGTCATCTTAAACATACTACAAAAGGCAAAATTTTGTTTAAAATACTTTTAAATGAAAAATATCAAAAAATACTGCATCACGGATGGACAAAAAATTAATGTTTATTTTTTGCAAGAATTATAAAGTTCTCAAAAGTGAAGTTCCGCTGACATTTTCATCCTAAAATGTATTCAGTGTATGTTTTAAACTCTCTATTTTACAACCTAATAATTGGTTAGAGCAAAAAAATATTTTATGATACTTAATAGTAAGAGTTTTGACAAATGGCAGCATCACAGATGGACAACAAAAGTAAATATCAAATTAAACATTTTTTATTTCAGTTACACTGGTCAACAACAAATTTATTGTTTAAGTTTTTTGAGCTGATTTAGGATAATTTTGGTGTGCTGAATTCAAAAATCACATTAATTTTGCTCAATCAGGTCAACTTTCTGAACTATGCTACATATTGGTTTTTTAACATTTTTCCTTACATTTATGGGCATTTTCACATCATATGATACAAAATTCTATCATATTTCTTGCAATAAACGAGTTCTGAAGATTTTACTTTTGCCAATTTATGATTGTTTTTTTTAATATTACTGGTGAATGAAATTGCTTCGACTAGAAGATCTTGCAAAAATAAGCCTGACGTATTCTGCTACATCTGCAGTGAATACACCATTGTACCTAACAGGAATCCTGTTAGAAAATGATTTTTTTTTCTCTTAAAACCTATTTTGGGTGAGAACGAAATAAAAAAAAAAATCAACTGATAAAGTCACAAAAATGTAATCAATTTTGTGAGAAGATCTAATTTTTCAAAATCAAATTAGCAAAAAAAACCTGACCTGATTGAGAAAAACAGATGTCATTTTTGGATTTAGTGGTGCAAAATGGTCCTAATTCAGTTGAAAAAACCTAGACAACTTGCAAAAAACATTTTTTTGTAACCCAGTGTTATAAAGTTCTCAAAAGTGAAGTTCCGCTGACATTTTCATCCTAAAATGTATTCAGTGTATATTTTAAACTCTCTATTTTACAACCTAATAATTGGTTAGAGCAGAAAAATATTTTATCATACTTAATAAATAGTAAGAGTTTTGACAAATGGCAGCATCACGGATGGACAACAAAAGTAAATATCAAACATTTTTTTATTTCAATTATCAATACCATATACATTTTTTTTTTTTTTTTTTTTTTTTTTACAATAGTTACAACAAGCTAGAGGTGGTGTCTGGGGAGAGGGAAGTATGGGCATCCCTGCTTAGACTGTTGCCCCTGTGACCCGGCCCCAGATAAGTGGAAGACAATGGATGGATGGATGGATGGATATTTACAACATACAAATAATATTAACATCATATTCAAATGTATTTTGCATAGATATATGCATTTATTAATTCTAAACACTGTGTTTAGAATATGACATAAATAATATAATCGTCAAAAATAAATGTATATGGAATAAATGTAGTTTATTTATGAGTTTATAAAATGAACCCAGAATGACAGCAGAAAACTTCCACTTTCCAAATATTCACACTCATTGACCTCCTAAAATGTGTTTTTCACAAATTTTTTTCTGTTTTCATTGTACATTTTCCTGAAAATATAATTACCTAACCAAAAATGTGAGTTTGGTGTAGCTTATTGTAATTAAGTTTTTTTGACCAGATGTTAGCCTTCCCTTGACTTCACCCAACAGTAGGTAGTCAGACACTTCATCATACAATATTATAATGTGATCAGTTAAAATCATTTGTCCGTTTTGCTTGCATTTCACAATTATACCATTTATTACCTCCGCCAAGGAGGTTATGTTTTTGCCAGGGTTTGTTTGTCTGTCTGTTTGTCTGTCCGTTAGTGTGCAACATAACTCAAAAAGTTATGGACAGATTTTGATGAAATTTTCAGGGTTTGTTTGGAAATGGGATAAGGAAGAAATGATTAAATTTTGGTGGTGATCGGGGTTGGGGGGGCCCACGGGGGGGCCCATTTCCAACAAACCCTGAAAATTTCATCAAAATCTGTCCATAACTTTTTGAGTTATGTTGCACACTAACGGACAGACAGACAAACAAACAAACCCTGGCAAAAACATAACCTCCTTGGCGTGGGGGGGCCCACGGGGGGGGCCACTGATCAGCCTTGGTGGAGGTCTGCGCTCTCCGAGTGCTTTTCTAGTTATTAATTGTGTCCAGGTCCAAATAAACAAGGGCTTTTCCTAGCAGTTCATATTTCCTTCGGATGCTTCCATTCATTTGCCATTAAAGGGGTTTCCAGCTCCCCTCTACTGCTCTTTACTGACTCACCGTTCAGAAAGACCTTGAGAACACCAAACAAACAAGCAAACCAATGCACTGTCGGGAAACATTACAGACACTTCCGCTGGCATTGAACTGAGATTTGGACGATGAGGATTTTTTTTTCTACTTATTTCCCCCAACACATACTGTCAATCTGTTTGTTTGTGTTCACTGGCTGTAAGTCACAGGGGCCACAAACCCACGGTTGTTCCTCAGAATTCAATGCTTTTACTGTGATTTCATCAAGTCTCATAACACCTACAGAAAAATGTGGAAACACCTATTATGTAGTTTTATTCTGCACATTATTGGTGTGACAGACTCCAGGTAGCTCACATATAAAACAACTTGTTCTGTTAAGTTAGTATGTGTCATTGGAACAGCTGCTCTGTGTGTTTGTTTTGCAGCCTAATGTGTACAATGTGTATTGTGGCGGTGATTTGCGATCAGCATTCACAAAGCAAAGCAAATTTAACAGCTGGTTAATGGTTCAGGAGGAAACAAAGGGGTGAATCCTCCTTGTAGAAGCTTGTTGAGAGCTGAATTGTTCTCCAGAGCACAATAGCAATAACTTTGGAGTCATCATCAGTGGAAACTCGAGGAGAAAAAAAAAAAAAAAAAAATCACTGTTTGGAACGCTGTAGGAAAGTCTATCTGATCCTGATTTTAGTCATGACTCATAGTGATTGAATCATTAGAACTATGCCTTATTGCAATGACTTATGAGTTTTGCTTTTAGACAGACAGACAGACAGACAAATGTACCTTTAGTTGTACTAAAGTGTCCCAAGTGAGATGTCAAGAAAGTAGATGGTTAGTTGTGGTTGAAAATTATTATTTAGTCAGAGCATGAAAAAATTTTAGAAATTTAAAGATACAGCATTTAAAATCATAGTCATGGATAAAAATTCAAAAAAAAAAAAGTCAATGTTGAGAGAAATTAAGTAAAAACCATCTCTGAGGCATTTTATAATACAGTCTGGGAAAAAATTATTAGACCATCAAAAGTCGTCAAAAACAATAGTTAGGCAATCAAGTACTAACTCCTGTGTGTATCATGTGACTAAAACAGAAAAGAAAACATGGAATGCCTAAAAGCACTATTTTTGTCAGTACAATGCCATAGATATTGATGTAAGAACTCAAGTGATTTTGGTTATTATCAAGAAAACATGGAAAATGGATAGATATCAGCTCTGAAATGAAACTCTTATGAGCTATTTTTGTTGTTATCATTATATTTGTCCAAACAAATGTACCTTTAGTTGTACCAGGCATTGAAATGAACAAGAAATGGAAGAAAACAAGGGGTGGTCTAATAATTTTTTCCGCAAAGAAAGAGAGACAGACAGATAGAGGTCAAAACACAGTAATGTTCCATCAGAGAGCGAACTTTAATTAATTACCATTCCAACATTTATGTCAATATAAAGTAGCTCCTTGTTTTGGATAATCCCTTATGGTCCAACCAAAGCAAAAATTTATTTAAAAGTAAAAATGTGGGTCATTTAGCAACACTAATCTGTCAAATTGTCTCTAAAATGTCCTGTGTTTTGACCCATAGATAGACAGACAGATAGTATACAATACAATTCTATCTCAGAAATCCATTATGCAAAGAGTGAAACTGTGAGGTACGCATGGACCGCACCCACACCCCCATCCCTCTTTCTCTCTGCGAGAACTACGACATATCGCGAGATGGGTAGACAGGACTTTACTAGAATCACGCATCAGAAGCCAAACACTCTTCAATAGAAATACCTACTGCTTTTATTTTTTGCAGAAAACTAATGAAAACCCAGCTACTGAGAGATGTTTCTAATATTTTGGCCGCCTATTTAATGCTCTACTTAAGCATACTGGCAAACATGCGTTACTGTAACATGCACAGTTCAATAAACAGCCTGAAATTTGCCTCTAAAAATAAAGCTTCTTAATCTCTGAAAAACCCAAACATCCATTAAAATCTGTCCAATAACTTCTGCTGTATAATCCACTAAGCTGTCTTTACATCAGCATGTTCCAGTATAACATTTGTTGGTGGCACAGCTAGATTTTTACCCTTTGTAGGACGCCCTTTATCCCTTCTGACATGAGTGTGGTACACATGCAGATACTCTAATTCTAGATGAAAACACGACTAAAAGGAATTACCACACCTCCGTCTCCTTGGCCTACTTTTCATGCTAATAGCAGAAGTAATGTCAGGTGGATAACTGATTTCCATCACGGTGTAAATTACAGCCAAATAATTTAATATCATCCCCAGCTTGTGGTCTTTTTCCCGTGGTTCTTTATTTTGGTGTTAGGTGAGGACTCGTATAATACATCTGGTGTATTCATATCAGTATCAGCACCTCATAGAGGGTCATATAAGAGGGTCCCCTGAAGTGGCTTATCCAAATCCCTGCTACTACTGTACACACACTGAGATGAAGATGAGCTCCCTATCCAGCACAGCCCAGGCCCAGCGTTGGCCCGAGATGAAAAGGGGCTTTCAATTACAGGTGGCATGAGGTAAAAAGGGCGAAAGTCCGGATGCAGATAATACTAAGAGCTGCAGATTGAGTTAAAGTCAGGTCGAAAAGCTGATGTGTCCCAGACTCACATCAGCCGTCGACTTCTAGCAGAGGTGACAAGGCAAACTAGGTCGAAATGTGACTCTTCACTTCAGTCTCACTCAAAGGTAAATGTCATGTCTGGCTTATCAGGATCTGAGTGTGATCTGTGTTCAGCTGCTATTTAATACTGTGTTAAATTCAAGATAACGGCTCTAGTTTTTTTTTTGTTTTTTTTTAAATACGCTGCCTTATTTTCTCTCATTAATAATTGGGTTGAAAAAAAGGCAGTAAATACGATGCAGTTGTCAGAGCTGATATGTGCAGAACCTGTTTTAATGATTTTGAGACACCGGTACCATTCATAGAGGATGTGAATCTTCAGTAATTCTAGGAAATACAACCAACAACCAACTATTCGGAAACAACCAAAAGTTTGTGTACATCTGTGAACCCCCAGGAGCAGTTCTAACCCCATGACCCGAATAAATAGAGCCACATTTCAACCCCATCAACAACATGATACTATCACTGCTCTCATAATAAATCAAACTTTGAGTAAACAAGCACTTAAATGATTTGTAGTACTGAGAATAATCCAAAACAGGCAAAGATCTGCCCTACTAGGGCTGGGTGATATGGAAAAAAGTCTTATCACAATAATGTTTTCATATCAGACGACATCAATATGTATCATGATATAAATCAAATCACTATTTTTTTTTAAGCTTGAATTTTCCGTTTCTCATAAGTTAATTGTGAAGACATCAGAAGATTAAATTTTGATTTAAATATGATTTATTTTCTGTCAGAGGTTGAACATGACAGATATGCTGAGGAACATTATACAACTGTTTCTGATAAATAAAATGGGTATGTATATTTAAAACTAAACTAAAACTCTGACCAGCAGGAAAAAGCTTTCAAATTTAAAAGAGAACACAAACAAAACAGACCAAACAATGCCGGGGGTAGGGATGTCCCGATCCGATCTAAAGATTGGTATCAGCTGGCGATTTGATATTTTTTACAAGATCGGATCATATTTAGTCACAAGATTGGGCTGATCTGAGCCCAGTTCAGGGGGGCGGGGGTGAACAAACATCCTGCCCCCTCAAATTAAAGTTTACGAAGGTAATGAAAAGGAAAATGAGTTGCGTAACAGTGGGAGGAATTAGTAAAGTGTCTATAACTTTCACTTTCACTCTGCACATACTCATCCTGAGGTAGGCCTGCGTACAGTAGTGATGTGCTAGTCAGGTGTTTTTCAGCTCGTGGGGCTTTTGTGGAATTATTTGACTCAACCCAACCCACCCTGCAAGTTACCCGCTGATGCACGCATCACTAACGTACGGCGCAGAATGCACCCCCATATAATACCTGGACGGACCTGTCCATAGACACACTCAGTGGTAATTGTACAGCCCGCAGGCCAAAACTGGCCCGACAAAGGTTCTAATTTGTCCCACAGTGTGAATTTGGAAAGTGTAAAAATAATACTAAAGTTATTAAGAGTCAAAGGTGTCGTACTTGTTTTAGTTCAGGTTCCACATTCAGCCCAATTGTGATCTCATGTAAAATAATAGCAAAATAACCTATAAATAATGACTCCAAATTTAAATCAAAATTTCATTGTAAAAACTCTGTATCAGATCAGTAGCGGCAAAACTAATCCTAAAAAAAAAAAACAAAACCTTGACCGGATCAATAGCAAAAAAATCTATATCGGGACATCACTAGCCGAGGGTACAGGGTGAGTCAGAAAAAACGCTCTTTCCATTTAAAGAAATTGTACTGCTAAAACGGAAACACTGATTTTCCTTTTGACCATACAGTCATATTGATGTGGTTATTGAGCATGTCTGGTGATGTAGTCATAGATTTATTGCATTGCATAAGAGAGAGAAGGTCCATTGTTTATTGGGCGCTGAAATACCTGCCAACACAATGTATGCCACAGTGAACAAACTTGAAATTGACAACAATTACAGGAGTCGGGGCTTTGCTTTCACACTCAGGACATAGGCCTACATGACAGTGCCCAGGGAGTTTTCATCATGGCAAGACCACAGTTTACGGATGTGCAGAGAGCTTTCATGGTGACAAAATTCTGCGAAACTGGTAGCGTCCAAGAAACCATCCGGCAGTTTCAAGACCGCTTCCCTTTTTCTTGTGGGGGTATCTTAAAAACCGTGTGTATCAGACTGTTCCACAAACTCTTCAGGAACTCCGAAATCGCATCACGGCTGAAATCCAAGCCCTACGACGAACATGAATGGCGAGAAGAGCTGTGTTAGAGATGCGACAACGAGCACAGATTTGCATCAATCTGAATGGTAGCCAGGTTGAAGGTCGTGCCGGACGACTTCGTTGAGACAAAACATTTTGATGGCGAGTAAACATGCTGTAATGGTTGACAATTTCAATTTCATTCACGGTGGCATAAACTGTGTTGGCAGATATTTTGGTGCACAATAAACAATGGACATTCCCTCTGTTATGCTATGCCATAAATCAATGATTCAATCGCCAGACATGCTCAATAACCACATCAATATGACTGTATAATCAAAAGAAAAATTAGCATTTCCATTTCAGTGGTACAATTTCTTTAAATGAAAAGAGCGTTTTTTCTGACTCACCCTGTATATTCGTGGGGTTGTGTTTCGTAAATGCCGTAACTGTGATAACTGGCATAAACTGAAAATGAAACAACATGCTTTGAACATCCGACTCCTGACTTTTATCCCCCACCCTACTTTTCAGTAACCTGGTCGCCCGAGTTCTTAGTCATATTTTCTCCTGAGGGAACACTCATTATCTCCCACGTCAGCACAAACATTAGCGTGTGTGCTGTGGCTGCTCTTACGCCTGTGCTGTGTGCGTTAACCTAATTTGACTTGGCTCTAGTGTGACTGGTTCGGTGCAGCGCTGCTTAATTATGATTGGCTGTTCTTATGTCTGTCAAAACATGGACGAATGAATTCTATCGAAATTGTATCGAGCATGTCTCATATTTTTATCAAGGAAAAGTTATATCGTGTAAATATATCGTTATCATTTTATTGCCCAGCCCTATGTCCTACCAAATTTTCCAGGTTTTCCTTTAAAACATAAGCGGAAGTGCCCATTCAAAGGCTCCTGGCTCCTTTTCATTGACAGGTCTAGGTCTTTTTCATCATCTTCGTACATCAAATCCAGTTTTATCTGTCATTGAGCGATTCAGGAAGTAGTATCACATCCTGTACTGGATTGGATTATACATGTAAAAGAGATTACCATGTCTGACATTGAACATGAAACACTAATGGTGTCTACAGCACACAATCACTTCCCATCTCTACGAACAGCCTTAAGCCAATCTTGATTAAATTCTTCTCAAAAACTGATCACGGGTTAAAGACACTAAAGGAATTTCCAAGAAAACCTCTAAACAAGCCTTCGTTGGTCCTCAGACAGGGAGTCTGATAGATATGAGAGATAATAAGTTAAAGATGTATCCTAAAATGCGTATCCCTGGTGAAGAATGCATAACTGTCCTGTGTATAATGACTGGGTTTGTTCAATATGGTGAGACTTCGCATCACCCATGTGCACACTGATAATGGTACACTATTTAGTTTCTGAGAAATAATGGGGTACAGAATTTTTCACAGCTTTATCCGACATCTACACTTTGTTTATCCTTGAGAATTACTACTGTTACAAGCTCGAAAAGATTAACCTTATAACTGCAGAGACATTATTCCAGGTAAACGTGCTGCTGAGAATTTGCGTCTCTTTCAGGTTCATAATAGCTGCTGTAAGTATGTGCTGGTGTTCCTTTTCTTCAGTGGTTTTGCTTTACTGTGTGTTTTAGGGTCAAAACAGGTGGAATAATAGAAAAAAGACAAAGAGAGGAATTGAAGTTTGACAGGTTTTTACTAAAAAATGCACTCAGAATGTACATCAATAAGAGATTTAGGCTGTTGAATATGAACTGTGAACTGGAGCATATTGAACAACAAGGATTTGAATTTTGGTTCAGTAGTTTTTGTTTTGGGGCTGTTTCCTTCTTTCCTTGTGTTAAATGTTAATGTTTTATTCTCTATGATTTTTATGTCATTTTATGCCTTTGTAAAGCTATAAGTAAATAAATTTGCCTTGCCTTGTTTTTTTCAAAATCAGTCCAACTGCTTTTTGACACCTGGTTGAACTCCAAAAAGCAGTTACACAACCCGGAAGTCAAAACTCGGTAAAATCACAGTAAAAAAACAAACAAAGAGAAAACAGAAAACTCACCACAACACTGCAAACAACAGTAAAAACAAAAAAACACAAGGAAAACTTTTTTTTTTTTTTTTTTTTTTTTTTTAAAAAGGCCCAAATCCTGTTTTTATAGCGAGTCAGTCTCACTCACTGCCCCCCCTCCCCAGTTACAAAGGTGATGGGGGGGTGCACTGAGCATGCCCAAATGTCTATGGAAAGAACAAGGTCTTTCCATAGTTTTTACTAAATAAGGCACTCAGAATGTACACCAATAAGAGATGTAGGATGTTGAACATGAACAAGTATTTGAATTTTGGCTATTTAGATTTTTTTTTATTAACTCTTTCATGCATAAATCATGAGAACCTTAGTCAATATTTTTTTGAGTGTTTTTATTCCTCCTTGGGCATTAAAAAAAAAAATTGCGATTCAGTTTTGTTTTGTTTTTTCTCTCTCTCTCTCTCTCTCTCATGGAGTTGCAAAAATGTCCATGCATTTAATTTTTCAAGTAAAGAAACATGTGTTTAAAACCCAATATCAGAAAGTGAGATAAAAAAAATAATTAAATAAAAACATTTTAATGCTGCTAATCTGGTGTTTTCTCACATTTTAACATATTCTAATGCTAGTTATTTCTCACGTCATGGAGATAATATGCAAACAAAAAAACTTTGTCTCACAAATAATTAATTTACACTAATGCATGTTACTGCAGATCAGGTTTATCAAGACGAGCAAAGTTACAGAAATGATATGAATTACACTGTATGGGATGATGCATAAGTGTCCACTGTGTTGGCTGATATGAAACTGAAACAACAAAATCTATGAATATACAAGAGAACAGCTGTAGAATAACTGTCCACTGTAGTGACCAGTATGCATGAAAGGGTTAATCAGTCCGGCTGTGTTTTGACACCTGCATGAACTCCAAAAAGTTGTCACATGGTCAAAACTCAGTAAAAACAGAGTAAAAAAAAAAAAATAAAGGAAAATCTCCAGAATACTGCAAACAATAGTGAAAACAAAAAACAAGGAAAATGGTGTAAAAATTTTTATACAGCGAGTCGGTCTCTGTGTTTTGACTCCCATTACACAGGCCAGCAGGAGGTGCACTGAACATGCTCTGGTGTCGATGGAAAGAAAAAAGCCTATTCTATCAGCATGTTAAAAGTTTTCTTATTGAGCAAACTGTTGAATTTCTCTGAAGATAGATTGAGAACTCTCACCACAGACACGTCAGGGGTTAAAGGGTTAAATGTGAGATGTGATGAATTCGTGTCAGAACCAGGAAGCATTGTCCTAAAATGTAGATTTCATTCTTAAAAAAAAGTAAACTGACTTACCTCACCATAGTGCTGCAGTAAAACCAGTGAATGATGTTATTTTTAGTGTGATTGATGAAGATTGTGTGAGCATCTGTTTTTACATCAGCCAGTTTCAAGGACAGTGAATCCCCAGCCTCTTGAAAAGCCTTTTGCTCAACAATACGACACTTTTTATTCATCTCATTTCCGGTTGTCCTTGGTGGTTGCGGTGATAGAAGTGTGCTGACATCACATATGAGTGTATATGTGTGGGTGGCCAGGTTCCCCCAGGCTTCTCAGACAAAGCTTTACTTTCCCAGCAACGAATGGCACAATTAAATCCTCTGCTGTGCGATGATTCTCGACAGGTTAGGTAATTCCCTGTGCAGTTGTCTTGTTTCTCAGCTGGGGCTGTCCACTTCATATTAGCTGACTCAACGTGGTGTGGGTACACCATGAACCCTTGTAAAATGTTTGTGTTTCACAGGTGGTGCCCTTTGTATTGTTTTACTGTTTAGCCCAAGGGGGATGTTACCGGTCTAGATGAAAGCATTAAAGCGTCTTCAGGCTTATTTGATGAATCTTTTCCTAAAATGATTTGTTTTGTCAGTGGTTCCTAAACATATGACTTGGATGGATGGATGGATGGATGGATGGATGGATGGATGGATGGATGGATGGAGATGATGACAACGATGATAAACTTTATTTCAAACATAAGTAGAAATATGAAGGTGAAGACAAATGACAGTAGATGGAGACTAGGGATGTACTGATACCACTTTTTTCCAGACCGAGTACAAGTACTTACATTTGAGTACTTGCCGATACCGAGTACCGATATAACTGCTTAACAATCCCATTATAGTTCTTAGTTTTGTAAATGTGCTTTATTGTCGTTGTCATTAGTCTGACTGGAACAAAGTGCTGCTACTAACATTTAATGTGTTGGAATGAGCGTTTCTCAATTAATCCACCAGGGGGTGCCGCTCTGAATTAACCATACTGGACAAATATCATGAAGAAAAGTAAAATTTTTTGAAAAGAAGAAAAAAAGTCAGTAATAATAAACATGGAGACGACAGAGGCAACACTACAGTGGATGCTAATGTTGATACTGAGGAAGGTAGTTGTCATAAATCTGTCAGTAGTTTTTCTCTAACTCACACAGTCGCTCTTTGAACAGATCCTCTACCTCCACGGTTCCCGGTGGTATTCTCCATCTGGGTACACATCCGCAAGCACCTGAAAATCGGATGGAATGTACGCAGAGGACAGACAGAACGCTCTGTCCGTATCTGTGTCTTTAACGATACTTTGTCACCATCATTTATTTAGAAAAATCTCCACACTGCTGACATTACTGCTCCACCACGTACCTGCTGCACTCAACTGTGAATGTCACGCTGCTGTAAGTGGTATCGGTGTGGTTGTATCTGAGTACTTTTACAAGTACAAATACACACACTGAGTATCAGACCTGATACCTGATACTGGTATTTGTGTCAGTGCATCCCTATTGGAGACACTTGGTTTATGTCATATTTTACTGAAAAAGTAATTTTTTCTTCACTTTTCTCTGTTTCTGATATAATAACCTTCAATCTTAACCTTCGCTTTTATGAACATCTACACGATCAGTGTATTAAAGGTAGAAAATACCTAATTATCACTGAAAACAAACACAAAATACAGAGGATAATATTAGAATAAATGGTGATACGTCACTCAATGAAGGCTAGATATAAAGAAATATTAATTCGGGAACTGCTACAAAAGTAGCTCTGGGTCTTTATGGGTTAATATAGACTACATGCTACAATATTTCTAGATCATCTGCCATTTAACCTAAAAGGTCAAATATTCACTGTAATGTAATATATATATATATACATATATACACACATATATACATATACACATATATATACACATATATATACATATACATATATATACATATACATATACATATATATATATATATATATATACATACATACATACATACATACACACACATATACAGAGGCGATTTCTCATAGACTGCAAGGGAAGCTTGGCTTCCCCTAAAATTCTGAAAATTAAATGGTTAAATATGTACGGTTGTGTTGACATTTCATTGACTACAAATGTGTTAGAACACGTTCATCTCAAAGACAAGTTTGTTCAGAATCAGCTTTATCACAAATCAACAAACTCGATATTGTTCACTTCTCATACATTCCCGTTGCGCTGTTTTCTCATTCGATCTCTGCTCAGTGCATTTGCCCGTAGACACTCAGCGTCCATGCACTTCAGTGGGACTAAGTGAACAGTTTTTTTCATTGCATCAAAACTGGACAGTAATTGGATAAATGCCACGATGTTGTCCCGCCACCGGACGCTCGGCGTCTCTGGGGGTGAATGGAAATGTGGGCGGAGCTTGGCTGGGCTGGACGCCGGGCTTCCACGTGCTGATTGGAGGATCAGTCAAAAGGCTGAATCCCGTTTGACTGACAGCTATTTTGAGATCTACTCCTTCACTGACAGAGTTCAGTTTAATACCATCACACATTCTGCTGTGAAATCGAGAGAGAAACCACTACGAAATTACTTGTTCATTTCTTGCACTGTAAATAAAACACTCATTGTACTTCCTTGTTTCAATTTAACATAATTTCAGCGTTTTCTAGTTTACTTGGTACGATAAGGTCACTGACCATTTTCTTAAAATGGAACGGAGGGCCGAACTTATGTTTAAATAACTTGACTTTTTTTTTTTTGATGTAAGCTGACAATGAGCTTCCCCTCTCTGAAAGACGAGCAGCCGCCACTGATATTATACTAGGTCAGCTGTAAAGGGTTTTAACCACTCCTGGTGTTTCTCAACTGTGTGTTTCAGAAACTACAATTATAGGATGGTAGTTCAGACAGGGATAGGGATCAAATATGGTCTCTAGAACTTCCAATTGTTCAGTCTGTCCTACCCTGACAGTGTTTGATAACTGTTCATTCATGCAGCCTGGTCTACGCTCTACACACATATGGTCATCAACCTACACATCTGTGAAAAGAAATCATCTCCTCCACCTCCCTAGTGTCCACCTACATTAAGTGAGAAATTATTCCACTGCGTATATGTCTGACTTTACTTATTCATATTAATGTAAAACTTGTGGATCTCAGATACTGCTAGGGGGTTTGTGAGCTCAGGGACCTCCTGCGTCATGCTTGCGCAGATGTTTCAGAGCATCACCCTGGCAAATCCAACCACACATTGATTTGTTATAACTGTGTAGGGTGACCACCCTGAACATTCTGGTTGCGTTCAACCACTGACACATGGTTAAGATAAGGACACAAATCAGGGTTTAGTTTAACCTCCAGAGACCCAGGAAGTAAATGTTTGGACTTTTTTACATTAAATAATTGCCTTGATTTGGAAATAGCATGATGCAACAGTTGTCTGGGTTTTTTTAAAGATACATTTTGTTTTGGGTTTTTTTTTTTGGCATTTGTTTGTTTTTGTTTTTAATGGAATGTCCTTTGCAATGGACAGTGGAAATAAACCTGTGAAACTCTTGTCCACTACAGAGGACTGGGTCTCAGGAAAAATCCACTATCACTACCACCTCCTGACTACTATGGAAAGGCAGAAAAAAACAAAAAAAAAAAAAAAAGGGGAGGGGGGTCTTTCATTGAGATACATGTCCATGGTTTGCAGAACTATACAATGGTAACAGTGTATTTTGGTGACTTTATTGTTCAGCCACTGACACATGGTTAAGATAAGGGCAGAAATCAGGGTTTAGTTTAACCTCCTGAGACCCAGTAAGTAAATGTTTGGACTTTTTTTTACATTAAATAATAGCATTGACTGGAAACAGCATGATGCAACAGCTGTTGTTTGTCTATTTTTTTTTTGTTTTTGTTTTTTAAGATACATTTTGGGGTTTTTGTCTTTTTTTTTTTTTAGTTTTTTTGGTTTGTTTTCTGTTTGTTTTTGATGGAACGTCCTTTGCAATGGACAGCATTTTTTTTTTGGCAATGGCTACTGCCACAGTACTGTGGCACAAAATATCGGTTTGTCTATTGCCACAGGCCAATCACAGATACTGTTCCATGAACTCATTAACCTCTTGTTGCCACAGTACTGTGGTCATATGGCGTATACTTCAGTGCATTCTTTTGTGCATTTTGCAACCACAGTACTCTGGCAACTGATGGAAGAAACAAATTAGTGGTAGTATATAATATAGAATAAGAATTATTGTTCTAAATACTCTGTATGTTGTTTTATGGTGTTCTTTGCTCTGGAGGCTGTAGAAGGTGGGTGGAGCTACATGTTAGATATGTGTGGTGTGTGACTTCAGTTCTGTATCAGTTCAGTGTATTGAGTGCTGTGGTCCTGTGGAATTCTCCACTCTGAACGTTGTCCCAGTGGCTGATTTATATCAGTGTAGCCCCCCCGCCCCGTTAGAAAATCTTTAGGAAAAAAAAAGAAAAAAAAAAAAAAAAAGGAAATGCTACTCTGACCGAGAATTGAACCTGAGTCTTTCACATTGCAGTCTGTTATGTTACCAAGTGAACTAAATTTAAGCTGTGACTTAAGTTGACCTATTCACTATATGATTGCCTTGGTACTTTTCAGGACATAAGTTGCCGGTCTAGATATGATATAACGAGGGCGCCGATTGGCTCTGTGGTAACAGACAAACAGATATTTTGTGCCACAGTACTGTCTCAATAGCCACTTCATTTATGTTTTTTATTATTATTATTATTATTTTTATTTATTTATTTATTTTTTTTAAATAAACGTGAAACTCTTGTCCACTACAGAGATTTGGGTCTCAGGGAAAAAAAAAAAAAAAAACCTTTGTAAAAATAATGGGATGCAAACTCTACTCTCTTGCGTCTATCCATTTTTAACTCCACCACCTCCTCACTATTGAGGAAAGGCTGAAAAAAAGTAGCAAATCTTTCATTGAGATACATGTCCATGGTTTGTGGAAGCGTACAATAATAACAGTGCATTGTCGTGACTTTATTGTGGATTAATCTGGTTCTCTTAAATAAAATGACTCATTCTTCACAGAACCACACGGAAATGTTGACAGTAAACCTTTTCATTTAGAAGTGAGTTGAGCTACTGGAGTGTTGTGAACAGCTGTTTTCATTGATCATGCAGTTCTGTTCGGTTATTCTCTGAAAACACCCGCAGCTTTGGGTTTATGTAACGCCAAGGGCTCAGTACAATGCTTACACTGTCATTTGGGATGTCGTGGTCGGAGATCTCTAATGCTCCAATTCCCGCATTGGTTCCAGAAGCACTAATTCTTGTAAATAAACAACAAATAAGTATGATGTTGCTTAATTCAAGTGCTTTTTAAAAATATCAGCTACAGATGATCGAGATACGTGGTCATCACTGGTGTTCTTTCATCATGTGAACTCTTAGATTCTCCAAGATTCCCCTTTAATCTGAGTTATAAAACAAACAAATCAAGATAAGCGACCTGCAGTTCACCATATGGGAAACGTCCGACTGCACCTTTATTGTGTTGAGCAGCTGGCTCTGCGTTCACCCTCCTTACAGTAATGTAATCAACTAGAATAAATATGTTTCCTTCCCATCACCTTTATCAGGTTCATGAAGAGTTTAAGCACGAGAAAGGTGGTTTATCCGGATGCCGGTATCTTGTGTTTTTTTTCTTCTTGTGCAAATCAGGACTTTGAACAGGGACATAAGGGCTGTAGAGACTGTTTGACAACACTGTTTAACACTGAATGTCATTTGCAGATTGGCTTTTTGTTTATTATTATGCCATAACCCCAATGACTGATAAATATAACTGACGGGGGAAATCTAAAAATAGCAACTATGTTTGCACAGCCATTATTTCTGTTTGCATAATGTCACTTATTTTGTCTCTTAAATCCTCCACAGGGACTATGGATGTAAAGTTGTAATTTGTGTGTTACACAAATGTGTGTTACATGAATGTTTACATGTTTTCATCATCAGTATGCATCGTTTCTTCCAATTGTAATATGTAGCACTTAAATATGTAGGGCTTTGTGATGGAGTCTGTGCTTTGCGCGCGTATCCTGTCATTTGTCGACGTTAGCAGAAAGGCATAAATGTCAACCTATGGATTTTTATGGAGTATCCATCTGGAGTTCAATACACAGAAATTCTGTCATTCATTCATTTATTCCAAGCGAGTAAGCATTTACAACACAAATGACCTGTGTGCAACAAATACAATCAACAGGATACACGCAGGTACGTATTTCAAACATATTCATTTATGCTTAAAAAGGAAAGGGAAGAAGAAAACTTATTTCATCCCACCCCCAGTTCTCATCAATAACTTAACATATTTTCAAGTACTCATTCCTGTCTTTAAACTTCAAACCAAGACAATGAACAAATAGGCCTTTACCAAATTATAATAAACTCATTCAACAGTATTTACATTACTTAACCAAAATATGTGTGAAAAATTCAAAGTACATTACCACCGGTACTAGTTAATGGGTAGTTTACATTATAATAATAATAATAATTACATACCAGCAATGGTTAAAAAAACAAAAACCTACAATACCACTAATGGTAAAGAACAGCATATACCAGCAATGGTAAGAAACAAGAAGGTCATTACAGATGCAGACAGCTGGACAACTGTAGAGACTGTAGAGTACATGACAATTAATTCACAAAACAAATTAAAAACAAAACAAATGTATAATTCATGTAGACATTTTGAGGATCTTTCTTATTGCACTTTAAATAAAGTACATTTACAAGGTTTTACACACTAATGATTCAAAGGTTTTATGTGTCAGTCAGTCTTTTTCATTCCTTTTCTAAACTGCTTAGTCTTATGGAGGGTCCCGGGGGCATTAGAACCTATCCCAGCTATCAACCAGTGAAGGTGGGGTACACCCTGTCCATTGTTAGTGAGTCTTTTTCCCTTTTCTGACGCTCAGATTTATGTGTACACAGAATTCAAACAGTTAATTTCAGTTTTCAGATCTGTCTCTAGAGAGTACTATGAGGTGCTGTCCAGATGAACAAAAACAGGACAAAACACCATCTCAGTTACAGGCAATAAGAGCTGGAATAGTCTTCCAATGACTTTTCTACATTCAAAAAAGTGCTAAAAAAAAAAAAAAAAGGTTAAAATCTAATCAAACCTGTTAACGCCTGTGATGTCTGATTAGCGTGTCATTTCCATCTAAATAGTTTTTCTTCTTGGCAGTTTTATACTGTATTTATTGTATTAATGTCTTGTATGATGTACACTTTTATATAATAATGTGTTGTATATACTGTCTTGTCTTGTTTGTATGTTTAGTCTGTCTTTAAATGTTAAGGACTACAGATGGAAAAAAGCTTCTGGTTATTCACACAAAGTCATGTTTTTTATTTATACTGAGTGTTCATTAATATGCACTGTCCTCATAAAATAAACAAATAACAAAAGAAAAAAAAATATTTATATAAAAACATCCCAAGATAAAAAGAAAAACAAAATGTTTGAGGGCATGTTCCATTGTAAGGTTAATATAAACAAATCCTCCTTGAGCGAACACTGAGTGACTGTGTACACCATAGATAGTGGTTTGTTTTCTATGGAAGACAAGTGACAACGGAAAACACTGAAGGATTCACTGTAAAGTACTTTCAGGGACATGCAGGAATAGCTGCAGCTTTGTCATTTGCCAGTAATTTCCCAGATACATCCTTGCATATCCCTCTCTCTCTCCCTCTCTCCCTCTCTCTCTCTCATTGGCTAAGGGCACTGATGACACATCAGAGGCAGGGGAGGTGGGACTATATAAACTCTGGCGGAGCTGCTTTCAGACATACAGACAATCTCTCTCCGCTCTGAGCTCCTCTAAACGGACTAAATCATCTCCTCGACACCACCCTGCCAGCACCAACCTGCTGCTATGTGCAAAGGATTAGCATCGCTGCCTACCTGCTGCTTGGAAAGGTACATCTCACCTCATGCAATCACTCACAATGCTGATTTTTGGGCATTTGGGTTAAACAATAATCACCACTGCTAGTTTGTCTTTGTGCAGATGTGGATGAGAGGATGGCTAGATTTAGACTTTGCGGTGCATGGATTGATATTGTGACTTGTTAAAGACTTGTTGATTCATATGCATGAAGTTGATATTAAATTCAATATCTTATCCTCACAGGGCTAAGGAGTTGAAGGCGAGGCTGGGAAGCATTTTGCAAAAACCCGACTGGAGTTTACCCTGCTGTAAAATCGGAAAACACAGGTAAGTTGCTCACATAACACTGAACCGTTACACTGTTAATAATAATGTACATTAACCTCGATTTTTGTTTATATCTAATCAATGCTTCTTCTATTTTCAGGCCAACTCTTGAAGAATGCCTTAAATGGAAAGAATCCTTTGAAAAACTCCTGTCCAGTAAATGTAAGTCGTCACTTCCAGTCATTATCTACAATAGACAGCCTGATGAATGCAGCCCCTGCAGCGTCATTACCAGCCATAACTAATCAAATTTCTCCTGTTCCCTCAGATGGACTGTGTGCCTTCACAGCCTTCCTGGTATCCGAGTTTAGTGAGGAGAACATTGCATTCTACTTTGCCTGTGAAGAATACAAGAATACTAAGTCTCCTGCCAAATTATCCGCCAAAGCCCAGAAGATCTATGATGAATTCATTGGCAGTGATGCTCCTCGGGAGGTAAAGAAACATAAAACATTGATATTAAGCTTTTACGAATACCCATACTGAGAATATTCATTGTTTCGGTGTACTATAGGGGACAAAAAAGCACCTTAATAATCTAGTCATGTGTCTTCTCTGTGTCTTTGCAGATTAATATTGACCATGAAACTCGTGATATCACCAAAGCCAACATGCTGGTGCCGTCACCCTCTTGCTTTGACATGGCCCAGCATAAAATCTACATGCTCATGGCCAAAGACTGCTACCCCCGCTTTCTGCGCTCTCCAGCCTACGGGGACTTAGTCTGCCAAGCCAAGCCAAGCACCAAGGCCACTAAGCAGCAGCAGCAGGAGAAGAAGGTGTGAAAACTCTGCAGCCAAAAGCGGGATTGTTAGCGATCGCCTTAAAGGTTGAGAAGGCAAAAAGAGCACAACATTAGGTGCTGCATCATGAAGCCGGACAGGGTTGCAAATGAAGGCACGGTCATGGTAGAGCTGGTGGAACGTTCAAGGGTCTGTAGACAGGAATTCCTTGAAGATGAATATGGAGAATGCAGAAGGAAAAAAGAAAACAAGTTGGAGGTTGATGCCTTAAGTGGATATTTTGTGAATACACATGGACTTTTGATTAGAAAATATCAAAACGTGAATATTTAAGAGACTGAGTGACAAACAGGGGGACAGGAGGGAAAAGCACTTTTCTTTGCCTCTAGGCAAATGTTTGTTGTTGGTCGTGTTGTACAATGTCCTTTTGGTTAAAGTCATTCACTGTTTGTGAGCAGGCATGTATGTTTCTTAATGAATTTGTATTTATTTGTATTTATTTGTCTATAATGTATTTGCTGTATTTTTTACAAAAGGAAAAAAAATGAAAGCCTTGTGCAATATAATATATTACAATATTATTTATATCACTGTTTTCTTTTTTACATACCAGCAAATAAACTAAATGATTTGAAAAATAAAGTGCGGTAAAAATCCATTATGTGTCTGGCTCAGGTCATTTGGTGCATTTCATCCCCTCTCCTGCACTTCTATTTTTTTTTTTTTTTTTTTTTTTTTTTAAATTGTATTTAACTTTTATTTACCCAGGCAAGCAATTAAGAACATATTTATTATTTACAAATGCAGCCTGATCACAGAGCAATGGCTCCTTGAGGGGAAGGGGGGGGCTAGAAGTAAAAACAAGGTTAAGCAATAACAGAAACAAACAGTAAATAAATAAGTGCATTACTACAATAACAGTGAGACGTGTGAGAGACAAATACTCAACAGGTGCAACAGTCAACTAAAATTTGTTCCAGGTTTTGCTTAAAAACAGTGAAAGATGTGAGGACAGTGAGTTTGAGGATGTTTTGTCGAGCGTTCCAGTTGTTAGCTGCAGCAAATCTACTACTAATCTCTACTGTAATAAAGGCTTGAATACCCCCCCCGAAATATTATTTATGTATGATAATTGAGAATTGCTAAGCAGATGTTTAAAAATGAGTACTGATGACCAAAACATTTGGCTTTATTCTGGCATTTAGCCTCCACCAAGGGTATTCTAAGTACCTCATTTATCCACGTGATACAGATAAATATCAAATGTAAACATATGGTCGATAGAAATTAACAGGTAGTTGCGCAGATCCCCAGAGTCTGCATGTTTAATCATTCACGTTACCTGATGTAAAAGTGCCTATGACATATTTGCTCTCTATTACGAGGCATCCTGCAGCCGGTGTTGTGCAGGACTGTTATTCACCTAGGAAACAGCAACACTCACTCATAAAACACTCGCACAAAAACAGCGTCTGCCTCCTCTGAGCTTTTGTTCTATATATCGAGTGAATGCGAGGTTGCTCTCTAGCGAACAGGAAATGATGAAGTGACAGCTATAACGCAATAGGTAGCGCTATAAAACTCAGTTATCACCGTAGCAACTGTTTGCACTAACCTTCATCTTCGGATAATAAATAACAGAATCTGATATCACATTGGCGAGCAGATAAAAAGTAAAGATGAATAATACAAAAATCCTCCAAAGCTTGTAGTTAGGTAATAATACCACTGATGATAGAGATCATGTCAGTTATCTAATTTCTCCTTATTAACATGTTAAACATTGCCATTATGATTGCTTGACAAGATGCATTTCACCAGGAGGCAGAGTACAAAATGTGGCTGGATGTCCGTTTTGTGTATTCAGATGTCATCAGTGTAAAGTGGAGCCAGTGTCAGGAGAGGAACAGCTGGTACAAAGACCTACTGCATATCAACATGTCATCCCACGGCCTCCTTCTCCATAGTAACCCACTGGCATTTTAATGGGGATTTAAGCATTTGATGACCATCTGCAATAGCCACGGAGTGTTTGTTTTATCACAGAATAGCATCCAGATTATAAAACTGAACTACAGAGGAGGAAAAAAAAAAAAAGATAGCTAACTAGAAAGGTCATTTTATTTCTCATTTTAGCCACAAGTGGAAGCAAAACAACATGTGCACAGCTGTTGTATCTATAGTTCAAGGCCCTGCACACTCATAAAAAAAACTCCATCCAGCACGAAATAGCAGCAGGAGATATTGTTAGAGAGATTTCATGGAGAATATATAAATGCATTACTATTTATTACCTCTGCCAAGGAGGTTATGTTTGTGTCGGTGTTGGTTTGTCTGTTTGTCTGTCCATGTGCAAGATAACTCAAAAAGTTATGGACGGATTTGGCTGAAGTTTTCAGGAAATGTTGATACTGGCACAAGGAACAAATGATTAAATTTTGGTGGTGATCAGGCGTGGGGGGGCCACGGATCTGCCTTGGCGGAGGTCTGCACTGTCTTTTCTAGAAAAGCACTTGTAGAACGCAGACCTCCGCCAAGGCAGATCAGTGCCCCCCGCCCCCCACCCCCGATCACCACCAAAATTTAATAATTTGTTCCTTGTGCCAGTATCAACATTTCCTGAAAGTTTCAGCCAAATCCGGGGCACTGATCTGCCACAGCAGAGGTCTGCGCTCTCCGAGTGCTTCTAGTTAGTATTATTTTAATGTTTAAACACCTAGAACTTTTTTGTAACATCATCCAAGCAATGTTTTCCTCCACATTTAAACATTTATTATCATATCACTGTGTATACTGTGTATGTGAACTAATGCTATGTAATGTATGTGTGAACTAATGCTATGTAATGTGTGGGTGTAGCCATAATTTTTTAAAATATTTCTAATTTTATGAATGCTGGTATTTTATATCTTACCCAGGGACAGCAGCTGAAAAATAGCTTTTTTGCTAATACCGGCACATTTACAGAAATGTTCATTAATGTGTACTGTCCCTGCTAAATAAGCAAATAAATAAATAAAATAAAATAAATGCTATCCCTGTGCATTTTGACATTTTTTGTTAAGTCTGGTAATTTTCTATATGTATTTACTGATTGTGTAGTTCAGTGGTTCCCAGCCTTTTTTGGCTCATGACCCCATTTTAACATCACACATTTTTGCTAAATTAATTCGTTTTTGATCATGTATTAGTTTGCTATAGTATGTAGCAAATAAACATTAATTTTAGACAGCATGTATATTATTATGGACGGAGGCAGAAAAGCCAGGTGTAGATTACTGCACTTTTCCTTGGTCAGGATATGTACAGTCAGTCCAGCTTGGATTTACAAGGCTGACAATTAATACTGAACAAACAAGAACTCAAACTATGAATTATGAAAGAGCTCCAGCATCTGAAACCGACCACAATGAACATTTGACAGATAAACAGTACCACAGTGCTTCAGTTTCAGCTTCACAGCTTGTCATGTCTTATGTATTGGGATTGTCTCTGTCAACTCACCATATATTGTTTATTAGTTGTTTTTTTGTTTTGTTTTTTCATTTTTAATTTTTCAATTACTACAAATTTCAGGCAACCCCACATGGGGTCTCCAAGGTTGAAAAACACTGGTGCTGATGTTCATAAAAACTCAGAGTGAATTCAAAAGTCTTAATATATACAGAGTATCTGCAGGTTTGAGGATGCCACATTTATGTTTCAATCCAGCTAATGTTCCATTTCCTTTTGTCCATGACTAATGTTATTGCTACTGATGTTGAGGCTGCTAAAGCTCATACCTGAACCCCTTCCACTCATATATGATTGTTGGTGGCTCCACTCATTCTTGTCTCCATCATGATAAAATGCTAAACAATAATTACAAATTTGACAAATGCTTTTAAAAGATTTCCTAAGCAAACATTAAATTATCATTTATTGTGTTTATGGAATTTTTAAGACCTTTGTGTGCCAGATTTTGGGATTCATTTTCAGTTTTAAAGGTAGCGAAGACCGTAACCCGTAAGGACCCAGTGTGACATTTGTGTCAGTTCCCAAATGAATTTTTCTCTCTATTTGACAATTTTTAAGTGGTTTATCACTATTTATTATGATATTATCTTATGTATTTTGTGTGTGTGTGTGTGTGTGTGTGGGGGGGGGGGGGGGTATCAGCAGAAATCTGGTATTTTACTGTATTTAATTCACTGATCAGGTCGATGCTCATTAAATCTCAGAGTAAAGTTGAGGGTCATTGTATCAGAAAGAGGGTAAACTGAAGAAAAAGTGTCTTTTTCAGTCCAATCTCTCATTAACTGAACAGAAACCCAGTGTGTCCATCCACTGTCATTGATCCAACGCAATGGGTTTTACTGGTGAATCAATGTTGTAGAAGATGACTGTGTTTCCACAGTAACTATGTAGCCTCTGAACATCCAAATGGGTCATATCTGATGACCACAAAAAGATGAAAAACTGTATTTTACACCAATTGTTGACATGGATTGATATGATTAGTTGCTCAACGGGTATTAAATTGTTCTATCAGTAGATGGTTTTGGTAGGTGGTGGGTGTTCGGGACTTTATAGGTTAATGTAGACCAATCTAATTTAAGACTTTTAGGATCTGCAGATATCCTGTTTTAGTATTGTATCATTAACTTGATGCAAAAACTAACATCTACAGCCACTGTCATTTCTCAAAAAAAAAAAAAAAAAAAAAAACTTACTAGTGAATATCTGTTAACTATGGAAGTCTATGAATATCCAACTGGGTCATATCTGATACGACTAAAAAGCTGAGAAACTGCATTTTACCTGAATTATTTAATTGTCTTGATTGAATAAGTGGTTTTAAGGTTATGAAACACTTTAAATGAGTAGATGCTTTTCGTCACCGGCAGCTGTTTAGGTCTTTGAGAGTGAAGATCCATAAAGTTCTGAACAGTATGTTGCCACATTTTTAGAAGCAATGACAATTTATTTATATATTTAACCATCTTTTCAACATCATATGGACAGAAAGCGGAGTGTAAAGATTACTACTGAAGCATAGCAACCGGATGTGAAACAGGAAACCAGTTGCACATTAATCATTCCTATGTTGCAGATTGAAGAGTGTTTGCTTCTGCATGACACATCAGCCTGTCATCCAGGAGCTAATTTATGGTCAGCATTAGTCAAATGAAAAACTCATGGGAAGTAATACTCAGTGCTCTGGTAAAACATGTAGCAGTGTTACATAACTGAAACATAAAATACACGTCTTCTGTTACAGTTATTAAGAAATATAGAATTAAATTAGCTTCCAATGCAAATGTTGGGGATTATAAAGCTGGTTACATCCATGTATTCTTTTCAGTATGAAGCTTATATGTAGAATATACCACTGATTTTCTTTGCTTTTTTGCATCTTTACATGAATGGCTTAGACCAGTTGACCACACCAATCCCTAACACAATTATAGTACTTACAGTGTTTAGATTTTAAATATAAAATTGTTACCTGTTTTATTTACATCAATCAGTGGAAATGGTAAATTTGTTGAATTAAGTGTTGACATGCAAAAGTTCGGTGGTGATAAATGTACACCAACATAGTCATGCATTCTAACTTTCATAATTAACACAAAAACATGCTGCAGAATAATGTGAAATGAGAATTATTACTAAAGTGCACACTCCAATCACTTAAGCAGCGAAGAAAATATATGAAAAGATCAAATGTGTTCCAATAGTTGGCAGTTCTTCAGTATAGATCCAACATGTCTTCAATATGGACGCTACATTTTTAAATCAATCAGTAAACCTGACTCTGAGCATGTATTTCCCAGCTGCCCCTCTGGTTGTCACGTACTGATGAAACATGTTTAAAAGAAATCAATGATGAGTGTTGACAGGAGACAAGATGCAAGTAATGGTATTCGGTGTCAAAGTCTGAAACTTTTAATGGCCAACAATACACACTGACCTTTTGGTTTTGTTTTTTTTTGTTCGTTTTTTTCCAGGGACATTTTGTTGGTTAACAGATTTTTTTAAAGCATTAAGCCATAAAAGGAACAGATTATAACTATAATAACTGTGTTTTGTCTCGGCTATATTGTAAATTATGTTGCTTCCTCATATATTTCAGAGTTTTAATAAAGGTTATAATAATAACAACAACAACACTGATAAAAATAATATATGATAATAATAATATATGATAATAATATATATATTTTTTTTTTTTCTCATTTTCTTTCAGTGGTGAGTTCCAAGTTTTCCCTCTTCTTCTCTTTTTTTGGAAGAGAGGATAAATGGAATTTGTGGTGTCCAGACAATTCAACAGTAAAATGTCCTTTCAGAATTCCAACATCTGAAACTGGCTACAGACCATCAATGTGGACAACGTTTTGTTGGAACAGCTTTCTGTTGCAGAAACAACCCCCATGGAATGTTCCAGCCTGGAGTAAAGGGCTTTACTGGGATTAAAGAGACCCCACTGCCACCTTTAGCCTGTTTGACCCATCGTGGTTATCTTTACAACTGATACTGATAATGGTCCAATAGATAAATAGTGTTTACTCTGAATGGAAATGAGGTGATCTTTCGAGAAAGAGACATAATCATCAACCTCCAGTAACTACTATGATTTACAGAATGTTAATACTTCAGGACTTTGTATTAAGAAAAACATCAATCTGTTGTTCTAGTAATGTTTGTTTTAAGGGTCACAGTTCTGTTGCAAATGTGATGGACATTATTTAATATCAAGTGCTCATGCCTGTTTATGTCAGTTGTACATTATGTGTAGGTACTGTCCATTACACCTGTGTAATATAATCATGGAGTTACACTGACATCTGGTGGTTTTGAAATATAACTAACATTTAATAAACAACTTTGGCTCATACAGCTCTGGAAAAAATTAAGACACCACTGCAATTTCCTCTGAATTCAGCCTGTCTGCATGTATGACAGCCATTCCATTCCTGTGTCTGTTGAATTCCAACACAGCTTAATCTACTGAATAAACACCTGATCCATGTGTTATTTAAGAAGCAGAAGTATAAAAACCACTACTGAGGCCGTCACTATCTTCTTACAGTAGGCAAAAACAGTGCTATCGGTACCGTAAAAGTAACTGGAATCCAAAAATAACTATTGAAAACTACTGGACTTCTGTTCTGACAATGTCCCCAAACTCTGAGGACTGGTTCTTCTATCAGGACAATGCTCCTGGCCTCAGCTAGATCAATAAAGGTGTGGATGACGGACCACCAGATGAAGACCCTGTCATGGCCAGCCCAATCTCCAGACCTGAACCCACTTTGAAAACTTCTGGAGCACAGGTGTCAAACATGCGGCCCGGGGGCCAAATCCGGCCTGCCAAAGGGTCCAATCCGGCCAGCGGGATGAATTTGTGAAATGCACAAATTACACTGAAGAAATTAACAGACACTGGTGTCAAAGTCATTTTAATTCAGGTTCCACATACAGTCCAATTAGATTTGTAGTGGGTCAGAACCAGTTAAATATTATCATAATAACCTATAAATAATGACAACCTCAAATTCTGTTTTTTTTGGTGTAAAAAAAGTAAAATTACATGAAAATATTTATAAAATGTGAATAACCTGAACAAATATGAACAAACGGAAATGTCTTAAGAAAAGTAAATGCAATTTGACCAATATTCTGCCTGTTACTAAACGTTTTGTGTGATTCTAATGCACATGTGTAAATTATAAACTGATAAAACGAGGCAGAATATTGTTAAAATTACACTTGTTTTTCTTAAGACAATTCAAGTTGTTCATGTTTTTCAGGTTTTTAAGAAAACTTTGTAGATGTAAACCTGATCATAATATAATTTTACTTTTTTCATTGTTACCATTTTACTGATCCAGCCCACTGGAGATCAAATTGGGCTGAATGCGGCCCCTGAACTAAAATGAGTTTGACACCCCTGTTCTGGAAGAAGATAGATGGTTACAAGCCATGGAACATTGCTGAACTTCTTGAATTTCTATGTCAGGAGCTGCACAAAGTCATCCAACAGCAATGGAGGAGAGAGAAGACACATGAAAGCTGTCATTGAACCTCAGGCTTATTCCACCAAATACTGATGTCTGAACTTTTCAAGTTACAACATTAAATGGTAAATGGACTGAACTTATTCAGTGCATTTTATACGCCTTCATGGCATGGCCTCACATTCACCTATTCTCTCACACACACACAAGTAGGCGTATGCAAGGCCATGCAAGGCTGCCCAACTGGACTGGTTCAGTGCCTTGCCCAAGGACATGTGGACAGTCAGAGCCAGGATTAGAACTGCCAGCCCTCTGGTCATTGGACGACCCACCCTAACAACTGAGCCACAGCCTCCCCTTAGTTTTGTGTTGTTTAGAAATCAATATGAACTTGTTTTCTTTGCATTATTGGAGGTCTGAAAACATTGCATCTTTTTGTTATTTTGACTATGTGTCAGGTTCTGCAAATACATTCTTTAAAAAAAAATATTTTTGGGGGTCAATTTGAGAGAAATGTTGTCGGTAGTTTAGAGAATAAAACAAAAATGTTCATTTTACTCAAACACATACTTATAAATGGTAAAAGGGAAAGTGATAATTTTGCAATGGTCTCTTATTTGTTTCCACAGCTGTATTACATTTAGGAAATATTTTACATTTTTTTAATATTGACCATAAGCTCAAGTTAAGTCTATCATAAGTAAGATTAAATTAATTTAAGACAAATAGATTGTCATTTTAATTCAATCCTGTAGCCTGTACCTCTGTTGTACACCACTAGGGGGCAGTAACAGGCTGTACCTAAACTGTACACAGTCTTGAGTGTCCTGTCTGCTCTGTTTTCCATCTCAGTAAATGTCATTAGAAGACAACATAAATGTGCAGTTTGAGGCGGTGTTACATAATGTAAACTCCTACCGAGGTGTATGGTCTTGATAGGTTCTGTGATCTTATTTTCACCGCCTTATTTTCTGTTACATAACTGGTTTAGGACTGAACGAGGACACCAGATAGATCCTGTGACAGTGGCGTCCCTTATACAGTGTGTCTTCATTTTGGTTCATCTGCCATTGGTTTGTCTCTTGATGCTGGTTTCTGCTCATATTCTTTGTAAAGAGTCTATTTACAGAACAGGATTTTTACAGCAGGAGTTAAAGAAAGAGTGAGTGAGTGAGTGAGTGAGTGAGTGAGTGAGTGAGTGAGTGAGTGGAAGCCAGCAGGGTTTTTTTTCTTTTGTTTTACCATATCAGATGCATTTTGGGTAGATTTGGGTAGTATTACTAGTATTACTAGTATTATTAGTTATTATTATTCGTATTATTAGTTTTATTCAACACTATTGATTTACAGTTTTAATACATTATTTTCTGACTTCATAAAGAGGAGGAAAAAAATTGATACTCTTTCCTTAATAAAACTAAAGAAACATACAACAAATATATTACAAGATACAAACAGATTACACAAGACAGGTGTAATCTCAGGTAATCTCAGTTTTGTAATATGTGTTTTTGATATTCTCATTTAGTAAAACTTCAATTGACTGAAGTAATTCAGCTCTAATTTCCGGTGTCATTTTGTTACCATGTAAACTAGACAACACAGTGATGCAGTGTTTAGTTCCATCTCCTCAGAGAACGAAGGTCCTGGGATGAACCCGGCACCAGACAGCTGGAGACCTTTCCCCCAGAATCCTGATGAAGCCCCGCCATGTTTAAGTAGCATTTGTGAGAAAGATTTATTCTCAAATAGCTAAATTTAAACAGATAGAACACATCGTTACAGACAGGAATGTGCTGTTAGATTCTGTTCCCTTGTGTTAATGGAAAAAGGAAGCACATCCATCCTGTTGTGTTAAAAGCAACAAGACTATAATAACGACTTAATAATAATGGATTGGATTTATAATAGCGCTTTTCTAGACACCCAAAGTGCTTTACATTATTGACCCATTATTCATTCGCTCTCACATTCTCCCTCTGGTGGTGGTAAACTACATCTGTATCCACAGTTGCCCTGGGACAGACTGACAGAAGCATGGCTGCCATTTTGTGCCTACAGCCCCTCTGACCACCACCAAACATTCATACACCAGTGTGAGTGGCACTGGAGGCAGGGAGGGTGAAGTGTCTTGCCCAAGGACACCACGAACTGACTAGGACAGAGCGGGATTTGAACCGCCAACCCTTCGGTTATTGGACGACCCGCTCTACCACTTGAGCCACAGCCGACCCCAATTGATATTGGGTGTATGTTCCTATATTAACACAGACAAGTTACATTCGCTATAGCACACAAAAATAGGAATTCAAACCACTCTTATTCAACTTAGAAATAGGGATGTAATGATAATGATATGTGATATATGGATGTAATGATACACTCAACTCATGATTCGATACAGTTTCCGATACTGGGTAAACGATACCATTTTCTCACGACTTTAACAGAATGAGCGTGCAGACAAATTATGACTGAAAAAGATTCCTTTAATTATTTCTAAGACAAAAAACACATTTCTGAGGTAGGGTGTAAGTGCAAAACACAAACTATGCAATGAATTCATATAAAAATAATAATTATATATAAATAGACATATTTTTTTATTTTTATTTATTCCAGATATATTCTTCTTTTTATTATTTTATTTATGTTGGGGCAGCCATGGCTTCGAAGGTAGAGAGGTTTGTCCAGGAACTGAGGGGTTGGTGGTTCGCATCCCGCTCAGTCATGTGCCACAAGACACTTCACCCCCCCTTGCCTCCAGTGTCACTTACACTGGTGTGTCAATGTTTGGTGCGAATTGGCAGCCACGCTTCCGTCAGTCTACCCCAGGGCAGCTGTGGCTACATATGTAGTTTACCACCACCAGAGGGAGAATTAGTAATGTAAAGCACTTTAGGTGCCTTGAAAAGCCCTATAGAAATCTAATCCATTATTATACATATCAGTATTCACCTTTGATCAGGATGAGTGCAGGAGTCCCAGTTACAGTTCATCTACCAAGAATAAATCACATTGTCACAATCATTTCGTAAGAAGAGGTAAAATATTACATAAAAATTGTATCTCAACTTTATGGGAAAGGCTGCATCTAAAATCATATCTGCCCTAATATAGGTTCTTAATGAAAAAGTAGAGTGGGTGTCAGTGTAACTGTTGGGGTGATATTATAATGTTGATAAAGACATTAAAAACACACACATCACACACTGCTCATGTTTAATTCAGTTAGGGAATAAACTGATCTTGATCAGAGTTGAATTCCAATCATGATGCAGCAGCTGTGTTCTGTTCAGTGGGAGGAGTTCTGCTCATACCACAATATGTGACAGAGGAAATAATGGTTTTACTGACGTCTGAAATTTCTAACTGGAACCGTAAAATAAAAACTAAGTATGATCTCCATGTCCTAAAAGTTCCTTACAGCCCCTTATGTTACTGAAGAGGACGTACTTCACTAGCCTTGATGGTTTTAGCATATAAACCTAAAATAGGTGCCAAGAACACACAGTGTTCTGGTTGTTTCTATAAGGGATGAGACAAGACCCCCTTGGTGGCCATTTAGACTAGAGAAAATCTAAAGTAGATGACCCAATGTGCACATTCCTCTGGACGTCCCCCAAGACTGGACATGTGCTGCGTACGTCCCCAACGCTGAGGCACCTCTGTGTGGCCTGGACCTCTAGGGGGCAGTATTTTTGTCCCTCTTGTTTTATGCTTAATTGTTCAATATTAAAGATATTTTCAACAAAGAAAAACTAAGGGATGTGGATGCAGGAGAAGTTCCACAGGAGAGGAGAACAGTCATGAGTGAATAACTGAGTGGGTGAGAGAGGAAAGCAGAAGGAACCAGCTCCATCAGCATATTACACTGCAAGCGTGGGAAATCTCCTGGTGTAGGTCCCAAGTGAAAAGAGAAAACTGTGCTATCTAGTGACTCTGGGTTCCTCAAGCTTCACATCCTCTGTCCTCTCGGGATCAAGCGAAGAAAAAAAAAAAAAGCTTCACACAGGAGTAGCAGTTTTTGTCAGATACTGCATGATGGAAATAGTTCTACTGCAAATAACTGTTATGTCTTTGTGATATGAGGGAACTGAAATTACATTAGCACAGTTGTAATTTTCCATCTAAACTTTCCCAATCATTTAAGACCAGTGGTTCTCAAACTTTTTACAGTGGAAATATACTTTTTTTTACTCAAGTACCCTCAACTCTCACTTCAGTATTTTTGATTGAAAAAAAATTTGGCAAAATTCGTTCGATGCAAAAAGTGTCTATTTATATTCTCAAAACTTTGTAAACAAACATATTTAACTGTAATATATAAAATAAGTACATCTTGTGTGCAAAATATAAATTGAGAAGTGCCCTCTTTCATTGATAAGAAAAATAAATTGGTCATTAATTAATAAATGAACCACAAAAAAGTAGTTACTCTGCTACTCAAATAAACTACTTTGAATAATATAAAATACAAATGTTCTTAAAATGTTACCAAAGCTTAAACAAGATGATTGACAATAAAACTATTATATGAATATATTTATTGTTTTATATTTCAGCATCAATTCTTATTATTTATTTTGTATTTGGTACATGATGACTTATTTAATGTACTTTACGCCCTGGGCCACTTCCAAGTACCCCTGGAGGTATGTGTACCCCACTTTGGGAACCCCCAGTTTAGACTGAAACTTAAATAGGGACTAATTTCATCTGATATAATTCTTTTTGGTCTGTTGCAAACTATCAAACGTAAAAGAAAATGAAGCAACAAGCAAAGATGTAATGAGCAACTTGTGCATATTTATATAGTGATAATAATGAATTACCTCACTAAAGTCTTTCACACACTCACACATAAAATGTCAACAAATGTGGCAATCCATTTCATCAACATGAGGTAATTGAGCTTACTTTGGACGGGAACTGTTGCTGCATATAAAGGAGTACACTAAGGTTTGGATGATGATGCAGCCATTTTTTCTGGGCCTGACCTCAGTGCTTTTCTTTAGCCTTTCTCACCATGCGTTTAGTTCAGACAAGCTTCCACTTTCATTTCAGAAGGAATCCTTTTAACTTTGATTGAAGTCTGTTTGCGTGCATGGTCACCACTTTGAACTTTTCTGCACATCTGCCAGATCGGTTCACATGTGCTTTACCCGAATGTGCATGTTGACATATTTCTGTTGTACATGCTTCAGTGATGAAGACCAGATGTTTGCACAGTCACAGAGCCTGCATTGCAACATATTTTGGGTCAGAGGTGTTAAAAATAATACAGAGAGTTAATCAGTTTAACAAATTACGCTGAAGTGTGAAAGGTTTTGTCTTTTTTCAGAATATATTGCTCTGTTTTCTTCTGAGTTTTTCATTCCCTCTAGATCTAAAGCTCCAAGCCTCTAATTAAAATTTCAACCAGACCAGGAAGTCCTGCTATAACATATGTGATTTTTCATTTCAGGACAAGACAGCGTCTATCCTCACAGAGTTTAAGTGGGGCCAAGACATTAAACACAACGAATCTATCTTTTGTTTAACACAAAAAAGACAAACTTATGTAACGTGGCAAAGGTCAGCAGTCTGGAAAATGATGACAGTAAATGACTGCAAACAGAGACAGTTCAAAGTGACTGACAGGAGATTTCAAAGCTGCTCAGAGGAAGTCACTTAACAGTGGACAAACAGTTTGGTTTAGTCTGTTGTATTAAACCTGTGCCCATCATCTGTGCTTTTATGTGCACTTTTTTTTGCTTTTTCTGTTAATCCACTGTAGCGTCATGGAAGTTGACGTTTGCCATGGGTAGGTTGGTAGTTCCAGTTCTACCATGACTGGTAAAAGTTCAAGTCACCAACTGAAATGCTACTCAAGTTAAATTCTTTAAGTATCTAGTGTTTACTGTACTTACATATATCAAGTAACCTACAATTAAATAAGTAATAAAAGCAAAAGTAGAAGTAAATGTTCATAACCACCAAAGGTGTCAGAATTTGGAATATTATGAAGTTTATCCAGGATTTTAAAAAACGATAAAGTAAAAGACAGTTAAAATATTGAAAATGATGCCAACACCACACACTTCAAAAACCTAAACAGGAGTAGGATACTAGCCTAGCCAGCCATCCATCTTTCTCAATGAGAAATCCATCTGCATTTGCAGGGCTTGAATCCACGTATGAATGCAGGACTAAGGGTGAAGACACACCAAGCCAACTGCCGACTGTCGCCAGAAAAGGTAGCCCGACTATCAGTCTGCTCCTGTCTACCCGACACAGTCAACAAAGTGTGAAGAACACACCAAATCAACTACTGACTTGAGCGTATGTTCTGCACTTGTGAGAGGTGCAAAACCAGAAAATGACAGAACATCTCTCTAAACACAGAGTTCACTGTTGTCAGTCATTGTTGTCAGCAGAGAGTGTTGAGTAGTCAAGAAGGGTTGTTGTTGTACTTGGACAGATGGCTAATAATTAGATACTGGCATTGTCAGCTCCCAGATTTCTTGTTGTGGAAGAAGAAAGCTGTTGAAGGTGAAAACTAAGGAGAAATCGCAGTATGCTAACAATGCTAATAGTGCTCACTTCATGGAATGAATGAAGTCCATAGTCAGCACTGACTGACACTCATTCAGATACGATATGAGCGGTGAATGGACTATTATACCAGACAATAATAGTGTAAAGTAATGTGGCATAGCTGTATTTACATGGAAACTTCTCCTTCACTGATTCAGTCAAGGGATATCCCTCCACCAATCAGATTGGTCCGACTGAACGACGGGTAGTGGTCGATTATACATGTCGAGTAGGCCAAAAAAAACTGGTGACGGCATTAACAACTGCCGATCGCACAAAACACACCAACCAAACTCATGTCACTGACCTCGCCACACTGCCCGATAACGTCTGACCGCTGAAAATCAGGTCCGTGTCTCTTCGCCTTAACAGGTGCCAAATAAACCAATCACAGATGAGACAGACGTGACGCTTTTGTCGGAGAAACTTAATACAGGGTGTAATCTGTTAAAAAAAAAAAAAAAATTCAGTTTTAGAATTATGTAAGTTGGTGTTTTTCAATGTGAAAACCAGGCTTATAGTTTCCAGTGTTCATTAGTTTGTTTTTGTTTTTCTAGCCTTTCAGTTTGTTTCTTGAGTTCACTTCTCTTGTGCAAAAGTTTACATGTGCGATAGATGAAAAGGAAATATGAAAGACTGCATGACATTCAAGATTCAAGAATGTTTGTCATTATGTTTACACAAATAAATTTGGACTGGTAATTCTCAGCTAAGAACGTGCAAACTTAAATATTCAAATATATTAAACGAAACAGTGTAAAACTATGGAAACACACTATAAGAATATGTACAACATATGCAAGAAAAAGAAATGTAAAAACAATATGTACAATGCGATATACGATATGTGCAAATGAAGACGACACCAGTGTTTACTCAAGGTTTCATATTGTGCAAAATTTTATTTCAGTGTGCGTTTTTTCCCAACAGGGTAGTGAATTTGAGGCATTTGTTGAAATAACTGGAAAAGCCTATCCACAAACTCTCTGCTCTGATACTAACTTGTGCACAGTGGTGTTTTAATATTAAAATCAACAAGCAAACCTGCCCCAATTACATTTTTCTGATCTAAATTTCAACCCAAGCTAAAAAAAAAAAAAAAAAAAAAAAAAAAAAAAAAAAACTCAGAAAAACAAATCCCTTGTCTGTGTGACGCTCTATGTGACACGTACATTACCAACACACACAGTACGTTAACATACACACAGGCCTACATCATATAGAGATGAGACAGTCTCCAGATAATATCTCTTCTTGAAGTGTTCTTTAGTGCATTAACCTCTCCACCCTCCACTGTTATGGAAAGAGAAATGTTATGTGTATGAGCTCCATAAGCACCACGAGATTCCCACCATGTGACTAAACACTGGCTGTGCAGAGGTTCAGCTGGTGTAAACGTCTGAGGAGGCTCCGATTATCAGAGTCTCCTGAACTCCTTACACCTAAAGACTGGAACATTGCATCTTTTAATCAGAATATAATCGGTTCAACACATGTTACTTCAGTGTGGAGTTGTGCTGAAGGGTTGGCAGGTTACTGTTGCTAATGTAAAATTGGACTGTTCTAGCTGTTTTAGGATATAGTTTAACCCATAAACACCCAAAATCATCTACTGACATAAAGTGTTTAATAACTTCTGAACCACTAAACCTGTTAATACGCTGAAATAATTGTTGTAAAATGTAGTTTGGCATCTTTTAGTGGTCATCAGATATGATCCATTTGGATGTTCGGAGGCTCCGTAGTGAATGTGGAAACACCGTCATTTTCTACAACATTGGCACTGAAAAAAAAAATCTAAATATTACCAAGTGTATTTTTCTAATTTCTAGTAAAAATATCTCATCACACTTAAAATAAGACATAATCACCCAAAGACTAATTTTTCAATGAGATAAGAACTTATTTTTAAGACAATAGATCTTGAAAATCTTATTTCAAGAAATGTTACCAAGATAATTTTCACTTGTTCCATTGGCAGATTTTTATGCTTAATTCAAGAAAAAAAAAAAAAAGGAAAATTATCTTGGTAAGATTACTTTAAGATTTTCAAGATCTAATGTCTAAAAATAAGCTATTATATCTCACTGAAAAGTTACTATTTGCGTGATTATGTCTTATTTTAAGTGTGATGACATATTTTGCCTAGAAATGAGAAAAATACACTTGGTAAGATTTAGATTTTTTCCAGTGGATTCACCAGTAAAACCCATGGAGTGTAATCAATGAAAGTGGATTGACACACTTGGTTCATGAAAGAGCAAAAAAAAAAGCAAAATACAGAGAATAATATTATAATACATGGTGATAATTCACTTGAGAAAAGTTAAATGTGAAGAAAAAATGTTTTGGAACTGCCGCAAAAGTAGCACTGGGTCTTTATGGGTTAATATACACATATACAGGGTGGGGAAGCAAAATTTACAATATTTTGAGGCAGGGATTGAAAGAGTGTATGACCAATTAATTTATTCAAAGTCATGAGAATTTATTTGCCACAAGAAAACTGACATAATAGAAAATGTTTTTATTCTATGTGTCCTCCTCCTTTCTCAGTAACTGCCTTCACACACTTCCTGAAACTTGTGCAAGTGTTCCTCAAATATTCGGGTGACAACTTCTCCCATTCTTCTTTAATAGTATCTTCCAGACTTTCTCGTAATAGTTTTGCTCATAGTCATTCTCTTCTTTACATTATAAACAGTCTTTATGGACACTCCAACTATTTTTGAAATCTCCTTTGGTGTGACGAGTGCATTCAGCAAATCACACACTCTTTGACGTTTGCTTTCCTGATTACTCATATGGGCAAAAGTTTCTGAAAAGGTATGGATAATAGTGTTAGGTATGATTATGACATCAATATATGTTTGGTTTCAAAACAATTGACGTTGTGCCTGCTGAGAAAAAAAACAACTAAATGTTCATTGTAAATTTTGCTTCCCCACCCTGTATAATCTAATAATATACATTTAGTTCTAAGTTTATTTGAAGTTTTCAAAAAATAAAAATAAAAATTACTCAACGTACTTCATTATTATTGGATCAGCTGAATGTTAATAAGTCTCTGACCTGTAAAAAAATTTAAAGTTTTTTGTTTTCTAATTTTATTGTGAACCAGACAGACATCATGAAATTGCAGTTTAATACATCTTCTTGAAAATCTGCCGTAAACATTCAGAATAGGAAAAAATGTTTAAATTATGTATTTTTGGTTGGTGTCGGAAATATAACAGCAATGAATATGGGTTAGGGGCCACCAGGGAGTTTTATAATTTTAGGATAGGCTAAGATTTTATTGATCCCACCATGGGGGAAATTTCAGTGGACAGCAACAACATACACACCAGTGCAAAAGAAAGACAGGTAGAAAAACCCACAAGTAAGTGTGAAATATAAAGGAAAAATAAGAAATTTGGTATTTATATACATAGAGATTTAGAATTAAACATTCTTAAAATTGAAATTTAGATGGCATTTACATATTTACATTGTGGTTGCACATGTACATGGTGTGATACAGGGGTAAGACAAATATTTCCATTATTTTAATCATTTGCCTCAGGCCCCAGCAGATTTTACCATCATTACTGCAGCTGCATACGGTGAAGCTCCGCAAACCTCCAAACTGTTGCTTTTTTCCTACATCCTGGCTTAGTTTCAGTGGTATGTTGTGCTTGGCTGGTGGTTACGTCACTACTTTTAAGGTGCCCAGATCTAAGAAAACCAAACACACTTAGACTACAGGGATAAATTAAAGGGTTTGTGATAATTACTGTTGTTCTAAGGCTTTTTTCCCCCCCTAAAGTTTATCTGATCTGATAAAAATGTGGAAGTTCTTAGCTGTCAAAATACACAAGCATAACCTTGGAGCTTGGACGCTATGTTTCTTGTGCTTCACTCTCCACCTCACGTATTTCCATGTGTTTTATGTAGCTCTAATTCTTCAGTTGCCATTGAAACTGTCAGACATGGCTGGAGTGAAACCAAACTGCAAACATATGAAAGCGCAAGTGGAATATTTGCTAAAGAGGTATTGGGTTTACTGTGACACACTAGATTATATTTGGGTGGTGTACTCAGTGTTACATAAAAATCAGGTCTGCAACAGATCCATTGTTAACATTTGGTGCTGAACTCTCCAACGGAAAATCTATTTTCTCACTAAATAAAGAATACGATTTATTTCTCTAAGACAGGAATGATAACGAATACATCATTATTTATCCTCCAGATTCCCCCCTCTCGGTATTCAAGCCACGATTTGGTAACAGTCAAATCCATCATAATTCAAGAGAAAACAGTCTTTGTGGCTCTTCTCTGCCCTCCCTATAAGCGCCAGGTTCACCGGAAAAGCCCTTGCAAACAAACATCATAAGTAAAACAATTAATGGTGCTGTGGGAAAAGCAATTTAATTTCCTCTCGCGGGTCTGTGTGGACAGAACACTGAGAAACTGGACACCTCTTTAATCACCCAGCCCGATGCCAGAGGTTCAGCTCACCGAGAGAACACGAGGTTTCTGCAGCACATCTGAAACTCAGTCCCAGTTTAGGATCGAATCTGGCATTTGTAATGTAACAAATCAAGGCTGACTATGTGAAAAGAGTCACTTTGGATATCATGCACAGATCACAGCTTTAATTCAGTCTAGCCATGATAACCATGGTGACCTCAGTCCCTCCCTTTCTGTCATCATACCAACAAAAAAAAAAAAAAAAAAAAAAAAAAAAAAGTCTATGAAGGCTGCTGTGGTTATCTCAGTATATGGGATAGTTATATCATATCCTTTGCACTAGGAAATTAACTGAAGGACTTTGTGTTCTTTGTTATAATCAGCTTTACAACATCTGCTCTATGCTTGGCCATGCTAAAAGAGAGCATAGCCACTTTATCAGTCTTTTAATCCAGCGGTTTGAAAGCAGTACAATGGATAAAATGTCCTCAAAGCTTAACCCATAAAGACCCAAACAGCCACCAGTCAAAACCATCTACTGATCTAAACTGTTTAATAACTTCTGAACCACTAAACCTATTAATATGTTGAAATAATTGGTGTAAAACGCAGTTCATCTTTTCATGGTCATCCGATACAACCCATTTGGACGTTCAGAGGCTCCGAAACACTCATCTTCTACAGAATTGATTCACCCTTGGAGTTGGATCAATGACAGTGGGTGAACACACTTGGTTTATGCTCAGTTAATGATTTCTCACACTGAAAAAGTCATTTTTTTCTTATGTTGTTTATCAGAAAAGAAATGATGAGAGGATGATGAAGAAGACACCGCTGAAAAAAGTCCAACATCATGCAGGCACCATGGTCTGCCTGGTGAACTATCAGCCAATATGAAGTCCTCTGATCTATACGTGACATACCCTTATATAGCCTAGGTCTGTTGTTTACGTCCCTGAACATCTGGTATCCCTAAGGAGATATAGATTCTTCACAGCTATAAGCCCCTCACCCACATTCCAAACTCCATGAACTCGTTGACTCAAAAGAACTTAAAAAAACTTACACTTCAGAACTCATCAACCCAAATACATATAAAGCGCTTCAGATACTTCAATAATAACCCTCAACTTTAATCTGAGTTTTTAAAAACCTCTACATGATCAGTGAATTAAATATAAGAAAATACATGATTTTCACTGTAAAAATGCACAATACAGTGGATAATATTAGGATAAATGCTGATATGTCACTTAATAAACAGTGATAAATCACTTCAGAATGGTTAAATATAGAGAAAAATTAATTTGGGAAGTGCCACAGAAGTAGTGCTGGGTCTTTATGGGTTAAAATGGTACATTTCATTCATCAGAATGGTGATTCGGTGATTGAAAATGGTTATTTTGCAGCCTGGGAACCAGACATATTTGCAGTCTGGCACTGGTCCCATTCAAACTGATTTTCACTTAGATTGGTCTAATTTGGGTAGAGCCAATAACAACCATTTATCTGCTATGGGAGGTTCAGATGTGGTTTGATATGATGTCGGGCTGCCACCTGTGACTGATACCTATCCAGGATTAGCTTCTATGATCTTTGTTATGACTAGCTGTATTTCTGTCCAGTTGCATGAAGCGACAGTTTGGTCTGAGACTGTTAATAACCTTGGAGGGTCTCAGACTCACTGTCATTTAAGAATTAATCTGGTGATTCCAGGCTAGTTAAATTGGGTTTCAAACAATTGGGAATTTTTATGCCCTATTCACATTCTTGCAGGTATTTTTAAACTGATATTTTTCTCCATGTTTGAACTTCTTGGCCTTTGTGCATCAATGTCAACAGGTAAAACGAATAGATAACCAATGGTATCATACTCCAATTTGCCCATGCCTATTCATTAATTCCTTCATTTTCTGAACTTCTTAGTCTTCCAGATGGCTGCAGGGATGCCAGATTCTATCGCATATTTTGCTAACCACTGCAATTCCCCATGTTTATTGTTGCTTTGCGTAATAAACATGGACCTGAAACATCAAATATAGTAGTTGGCACAGACTGGGCTGGACACGTTCTGATGTAGTGTCAAAATCTGTCTAATATTATAAAAGGGAAGTGGACTCTGTGTGTGCGTCTTAGGCATCACACAAAATCCAGGAAAGAGCCGACTGCTGCAGTGTCACATATTTAAGTTTTTTTGGTCAAGGAAGAGACTAGCAAACACAGCATGTTGATAGGACCAATATTTTGGGAGATATTAGTAATTTTGGAAAACAATAGCCTTACAATCCCATTGCTATGGCCATGACAGTTGACAGGAAGTGCAGTACCACGCTGCATGATGGGAAATGAAGTTAAACAGGAAAGACACATTTACTAACTTCAGTATTAATATATTAATTGTCATTTCAATTTTAAAGAATGAGTTACCTAATAATTTTCATATTAGTACTTATAAAATGTAGACCAACATCTTTTCCCAAAAGTCAGCTCTCCCCGACAAAAACTACCACATCTGGATTTGTTGTTCCCCATGAGTCAATGTGCTAGTTTAATATAAATACAGCTCAAAAAAGCTTAAAGTAAATGAAGTTTACTTCTGTGTTTTCAGACTAGGTATCCACATCCATGCTGTACTTTGATACACTCACACTTTTCCTGCAGATGTTGCACTTACAAGCACGTACTGCTGCCCGTGCCCGAGTATGAGTGGGTGAAACAGTAGGTGGCCATGTGGAAGGAATTGTCACTGTCCAACAAATGTGGAAGTCAGATTAAAACAAACCCCTACGTCATCAACCGAGCGACTGTTCTGTTCATTTTTCTACAATGGCAGCAAGACAGGCAATACTTTTCTATCTGTTGGTGTGTTAGAGGCAAAGTGAAGAAGAGCGACCTTCATTGTCCCCAATATATCTCAGAGTGGTTCGTCAATAAGGCAAGCCTGTGCCATGTGGAGCCGAGGCCTTTTCAGGAGACAACAGGAGCGCCGTCTATGGTCTCATGGTGATTAACTCACTTGCGTTGTCGGAGTGGTGATTAGGTTACGTCCATTCTCTGTTACGGATCACTTTCACACTGCAGTGTACCATAGCTGAGTCCACGTAGTCCATACCCAGGGCTACCTTCTTAGCTGGACTTGGGTTACTATACTCGCACACAGTACGTTTGCATTCAGATTGATAAAATTTTGGGGTCCAACATACTCTGACACACTGTGTGAAAATGCCCTTATTCCTGTTGCCGCTCAACTTCATGACAGACTAAAGCAGAGGTGTCAAACATGCGGCCCGGGGGCCAAATCTGGCCCACCAAAGGGTCCAGTCTGGCCCCTGGGATGAATTTGTGAAATGCAAAAATTACACTGAAAATATCAATTTAGTTCAGGTTCCACATACAGACCAATTTAATCTCAAGTGGGTCAGATCAGTAAAATACCATTATAATAACCTATAAATACAACTCCTAATTTTTCTCTTTGTAAATGTAAACATTTTCATCTCATTTTACTGTATTTACATTAAAACAAGCTATCATTTTACAAAAAACGTGCCCTGTTGTTCATGTTATTGACATTGTTTTAAAGGATAGTTGGTAGATGTAAATATTTTCATCGCAGAATTTTGCTTTTTCCCCCTCTAAAATATAGAGGAAAGTTTGGAGTTGACATTTATATATTATGTTATTATTTCACTGGTCCAGCCCACTTCAGATCAAATTTGGCTTAATGTGGCCCCTGAACTAAAATCAGTTTGACACCCCTGGACTAAAGCCTCTGAATCTTCCCCAAAGTGATAATGGACTGAGAAAAAGACCAACTCTTCACATCATTGACCTTTGACCTATCATTTGAAGCTACAATCAAATACTATACGGTCTTATTTTTCCATTTCACTTATGTGCATTTGTGGTCATGGGGATTGAAAACTACTTGAAGTATAAAATATGCAGCCTCTGTGCAGTAAAATGGTCTCTGACGTTCTGTGTTCCTTTTACTGATGCATTCATATGCAAGTTGCATTTTACTGCTGTACATATTTAAGGTTGACCTCATTTATACTAGCGCTACTTGACATGATAATGGATATAGGACATATGTGGCCATAAAAACAGACATGTCAAGTTAAATTTGTTTGAATCATTAGGAACAATACAATAAATTCTGTACTGATAACATCAAGATCTGAAGCCCTTGGAAACATTCATTGCTCAATACAGACTGAAAATCATTAGTAACTGAGATTTTTATTAAGAAAGACATCATACTTCTGCAGTGTTGGCCAGCCTTTTGACCCGGAGCATTGCAAAGCTCCAGACTGATCTGAGTTCACCAAAGGAAGTATAACAATAAGGCTTTTTTTTCTGATTTAACCACAGGTCTCCTGTTGACATCACTGTGCACCATTTTTTTCCTCCAATTCATAGACATCCAAAACCACACATTCATTTGACTGCATATTTTGTCTCATTGTTGACCTTTAACCATGTGGGAAAACAAGAAAATGGTAAGAGAACGGCTCTATCATCTGGACTAAGGAGTCATAACATTGAGATCAGAACTCGAGTGTGTGGTGCGTTATTGTAATTCATGAGTAACGTCTGAGATTACATGCTGTTTGGCAAAAAAAAAAAGTTTGACAAACATATTTCATTTCCTTCCTTTGAAAACAGTGATTATGGCAAATACCATGTCAACTGTTGTAACATAAGGTTTTAATACACACAATAGTCTCCCATCTCAGGAAGTGACAACATAAGTGCCGCTTATCTGTGCCCATTAATATCATTACAAAATCGTTTTTTATTTTCATTTCTCAATACTGTTGTGATAATAATGCTCTTTTCTGAGTTAAACAGCTTTGATTTTCATAGTGATTTCACAGGGGTGGTTAGGACCCAACTGCAAAACACAGAAGCAATAATCACTTCAGTGTCTTTATTTATTTAAACCCTCAGTAGGGGGGAGGAGATTAAGAGAAGTGATTCCAGGTGAGAGGCAGACAGGTAATTAGGAGACAAGCAATAAACTGTGGCCCAGGACTGAGGATCAGCACACTGACCAGGAGACAGGCGATGTGGCATGGAACAGGACTGACGATAGGGAGGGTTACCGGGAGGCAGGCAGGGAGGCAGGGTCCAAGTTAACAGGCAGGCAGAACAGGTCAAGGACGGTCAGGGGAGAGCCCTATAAAGAGAGTTATGACACACTTTGATGTCGCCGCTCAGGTGATCACGTGGTTCATGTGAGCCTGAATAGGTCCCAACAAACTGAGCGCTCCCATGTTATTTAATGGGAGAAACAGCAGTGAGCATGGCAAATCTGAAAATAAACCACACACAACCTTTGTGTCACTATCGTATGTACTGTTGTGTGTGTGTTATACTTTTAAGTAGTGGGGTTGACCACTGAAAGGACTGACTTTATTACTTTGAAAACTTAAATTTTAGCTTGGATAGACTACTTACGTGAGAGGTGCTAACTTTACAAGTTCATTCATTCTGCAGTTGTACTGTACCCATAAGGAGATAGACAATTTAACATTTTTAAGTTTTACTATTATAGGACTGAGATACAAACAGAAAACAGTGGTTAGCTGTGAACACTGTCTGCCAAGCTCTGCTCTGATGACACACACACACACACACAATACAGCATTAACCAGCGGAGAGCATAGTGGCTAACTTAGCATGTTAGGGTTAGTATGGACACCAAACTCATTAAAAACTCAACATTAGCAAACTCAAACTCAACAGTATCCTTATAGGATGAGTCGGATTTTACAAACGCAAAGTGACAGAAGGTTCACCTCCTTTAACTCTACTTAAACTTTAACCCTTTCATGCATAGTGGTCACTACAGTGGACAGTTATTCTCCAGCTGTTCTCTTGTATATTCATGGGTTTTGTTGTTTTAGTTCCATATCAGCCAACACAGTGGACACTTATGCATCATCCCATACACTGACATTCATACCATTACTGCAGCTGTGCTGTTCTTGATAAACCTGATCTGCAGTGACATGTTTGAATGTAAATCAATTGTTATTTGTTAGACAAAAAGTTTTTTTTTTGCATATTATCTCCATGTAGTGAGTATTACTAGCATTAGAATATGTTAAAATGTGAGAAGACATCAGATTAGCAGCATTAAAAATGTTTTTATTTCATTATTTTCATACTACTTTCTGACACTGGGTTTTAAACACGTTTCTTTACTTCAAAAATTAAATGCATGGATATTTTTGTAACGCCATAGAAACTCGATCACATTGTTTTTTTCATGGCTGAGGAGGAATAAAAACAAAAAATAAATCTTGACACAGGTTCTCACAATTCATGCGTGAAAGGGTTTATGAACTTTTATCTGCAGAGCTCAGCTCTACAGCAACTCTCCCACTAATTAGCACATCACCTCAGCTGATGCACTTAACCAAACACCACCAGGTTCAGCAAAACAACTAAAATGAAACCTACCGATGACATTTGTACTAACGCTACCTTATCATAAAAACTCTAGAATTCGTGGTTAAATGTCAACAGCTGTCCAAGTCAGCTAGCAAACTATAGGGCTACAGCTGACAAGTGAACATAACAGCTGTTTAAGATATAAATTTGTACAAACCCTAACCAAAGACAACTAAACTTACAACATGAACGTCCGCTAATACAGGAAATACACTCGATAATTTGAAAGATGACAATATCTTATTAACTTACCGCTGGAGTTGCTAGATCAGCTGCAATTGAAATGAATGTGTTCTGATGACATTACACTCAGTGTTTGGAACTATTGGCCCCTCCATGATCCAAAAGAAGGTGCACATTTCATTGACAACGGGAGTCTATGGAGGCGTCGCGACTCTGATACATATCGAGGACTCTGGGTGTGGGTTGGTAGCAGAGAAGAGGCAGGAATGTAACTGTGAAGAGTCTCACATAAAGCAGAAGAACAGAACAGGAGTGTTTGGTATAGCAGAGGAGTGAATATATACGAGTAGCCTGATGAGCTGCAGCTGTGCTCACAGGTGATCAGAGTTGGCTGATGAGGTGGGTGTGGCTGAGTGAGTGGGCGGGTGGAAAAGGATTGGCTGAAAGGTGTAGCAGGGTGAGGGAGGGGACAGCAGCAGAGAGTCCCAGGTGAAAACAGTGATTGTAATGAAGTGACAGGGTCAGAAAGTAATGGCAAAGAAACAAACTGTGACAAGTGAAGCTCTAGTGCAGGGGTATTCAAATCCAGCCCTCGAGGGCCGGTATCCTGCATGTTTTAGATATTTCCCTCTTCCATCACACCTGGTTCAATTAATGATCAGCTCATCATCAAGCTCTGCAGAAGTTTGATAACGATGTAATGGCTTCCAAGTGTGATGGAAGAGGGAAATATCTAAAACATGCAGGATACCAGCCCTTGAGGACTGGATTTGAATACCCCTGCTCTTGTGTGTATCCATGCATAGCCAAAATGACAGAGATTCTGTTTTATTTTGACTAAAGAACTAGCAATCTGCTTTAGAATATCATTAGATATACACTACAAACAAAAAGTTAAGGATTTCTTTTTTGTTTTTTTTGTCATTTTTGCCATTTGTAAATAAAACTATGTCTGGACATTAAAAAATTGTTTCAATTCAGTTCACACACAAAAAAGTAAAAAGCACTGTGTAAGAACCCCAACTGAAAAAAAAAGCCCAAAAAATGTAAAAATATCCTTAACTTTTTGTTTGTAGTGTATGTAAGACAATGCATTTATAAATGATTCATGGTGTATTTAATTGTGAAATAAATCATGAGGCTTTTCTACCCCTAACTAAAGTGTATTCATTGTCATGTTTACTGTTAAACTTGTTATGTTTAGATTCTTTAACAGGTTTAATGGAAAGATACCAGCACTTGGTTAAACATTAACATTTGCAAAGATGCAAACAAAAACACTCAGAATGTTCTGCTCTTATTAATATTATTTGTTAAAGTGAACTAAAAGCATTGTTTTTGTACTCATGATGTCATCTATCTGCTGTATTCACCATCCACCTCCTCTTACCTATTAACGAGAGAAAAAGAAACGCATCCTTCAACAAAATCAAGATACTTATTATGTTTACAGTAAATTTTATGCAGGAGATTTTCTCATATTTATTAAAACTTTTAATTTAAACTGCAGAGTTGTTGCAGTATATGTTTTGTATTGGTGTTGTAACTGTACCCCTTGTGTGACCCCTCTGAAAATGAGATGCTACATTATTAATATAATATTTGCAATGCAGTTGTTTAGGAATGTCCGTGAGATGAGATGCATGGTTACATACAAATATGGTCTGGTTGTATAACAGGGGAATATGGGAATATACACACAAGAGTGGGAATTTACTAAATGGATGGATAGAAGCAGAGAAAATAACTTAAGAGAGGGAAATGCATCAGTTTAATGCCGTGTTTCTCAACCTTTTTTGAACAAAGGCCCACGAAAGGCATCATGAGCTTCCTGCCCCCCCCATCACTGACAAAATTTGGCACTGGGGAAGAAGGGGGGGGGGGAGTGTGTTACGCTATTCTTTTTTTTTTTTCCCCTTTTTTTCCCTACACTATTCTAAAAGGTACGTGCCAAACCTGGATGTATGTGGAGGACATGGTGGGCGTGGGGGGGGGTTATGTGTCTGTTATACTTCGGAGCTTATACAAGGTCTTAACGCGGGGGTACCGCCCCTGTTGAGAAACACTGTAATCGTCCAACTGCTTGCATTTTGACATGGGGGGGGGGTTCCCGCTGCATCTCCTTATACTATACTATACTATACTACACTATAGTATACTCCCCTGGGAGACTGCACCCCCCCACCCCGGTAGGGAACCAGTGGTTTAACACAATGCGAAACTGAAAAAAAAAAAAAAAAAAAAAGTTTAAGAGCTGGCTTAGTAATCCCAAGTGGAAACCGATGTTAACTTCCAAGACATCTAATAGCAATAATAATAATAATAATAATAATAATAATAATAATAATACATTTTATTTATAACAGACTTTTCAATCAGTGAATCTCAGAGTGCTACAGTAGAAAAGGACAAATTCCAAAAGAAAAAAACATCCACATCAACAGTTATAAGCCTTTTTAAATAGGCATGAGTCCAGGCGCTGCATTTCTCTCAGCTCCATTGGGAGGTCTAATTCAGCAGCAAACATTCAGGTAATTTATGAATAAGCAAAAACAACTGTAACCACTGATTTCCATTCACCCTAGTGACACTTTCTCCACCGTCTGTGTGCAGCAAGTTATCACATTTAAACATCAGCTGGAGTGAAATATGCAAACTGATACACAAATAAAGTGCATATTGGTGGGAAAAAAAGAGTGATTTAGATGACACGGAAATATTAGTTTTCTATGTTTAACATTGACCACTGGGGGGTGTGACGAAATGCAAATGTAATTGTTGTTAATAATTAATATCAGTGAAATAAAAGTAGGTGTAGCTTTATTTGCTTTACTGTGAACAAACAGAGCAGGTATATGTGAGGATGAAGGATCAGCCACCGCAGGATGTTTCCAGTGTGTGACATCTGTTCGAACTTTCCTAAAACTGAATCATTAGTGTGAGCATTTATTTTCAATGAACAAAGGCCCTTTTAAAAATGCTTTCATCAAGCTGCACAATTACACCGCTCAGGTTCAGCGACTGCGAAATCCAAGAGAAAAACAATGCTGGAAAAAAAAAGGTTTAGGTCAAGCTAGAGTATATTTGATACTTGCTGAAGCTGTTAATTGCTCATTAAATGCATCTTCACAGAGTATATTTGTTTTTGGGTGTCATTAGGTGACCATTACATTTAGAAAAACAAGTTTTTATGGTGTTGTTTATGCCTTCAGTTGGCCATTACAACCATAAATTGAGCATAGGGCTTCTCTCAGCATGGTAAATTCAGCACCTGGATGCCAACTGGTGCAGGTTTATTTGAACAATGGTCCAGCTATTGCCTTTGGCCTAAGTACACATTCACTCAAAGGCCTGTCCTCTCCTGAACTGAGGCTTCCAGGAAATTCTATAATGAAAGCAAACTCCTATAACTTTGTATCCTTACTTCATCTGTGGGGTGCTGCTGCTGAAGCTGAACTGTCACAAATATACAAAATTACAGGACTGTTCACATCCTCCAGGTAATGTGCCCTCCCTGTATACAAAGTCATCAGACGGTGAACATGCTGAAATCTATGTCGGTAAGAGCAGAGAGAAAGGATAGGTGCCTGTTGTCGTCATATATTACTATATTATTCGTCCTAGCATGTGGCAGGAGGCAGAGATGAAGATGTTGGAATTTTCTTCAGGGGTGACAAGGTTACTATTGTGTGTTAGATGCTAGTGGCTTTTCCATTGGACATCTGCGCAAAATTTCACCGATATTTACTAAATGTCAAAAAAACAGAAGTGCGTAATGTCGTTTTTTTCCATTAAATCAGAAATGCAATGATTATTTATTATTTGATTTGATTTGATTTATCTATTTATTTCGAACATGCAAAAAAAAATAAATAAAAAAAATAAAAACAAAATAAAACATTCAAATGGACAGAATCTATCTCCAAGTACATACAAGTCTGAATTTTGCATGGTCGAAAAGGAGTAGGAAGAAGTATGAACTTATTTAATCCTACCCCTCAGTACTTTTACACCTTTATCGCTAACTTGATACAAGAGTCAAACAATAATGTTTTCCTAATATGAACATCAAACCACAACAAATACATAATGCAGTAACTGAATTACACCCAACAATATGATCATGGCAGTCCAGTCATACAAGTAGACTCAACAATTCAACCATTTTCTTCAATAATTACAGCCTATTTATCAGTACATCATCCATAAACAAACAGTCCTTATTGTCATTATTAAATACTGTACCTCTCAAGAATCATTTTTTTTACATCTTTTTTTGAACTGAATTATGTTTGATATTTGTTTAATTTCCACACACAATTTGTTCCACAATTTTACTCCACAGATGGTGATACAGAAACTTTTTAACGTAGTGCGTACTTTATGAATCTTTACATTTAACTTCCCCCTTAAATCATAGCCTCCCTCTCTTTCACAAAACTTTTGTTGAATATTGCCCGGCAGTAAGTTATTCTTTGCTTTATACATTATTTGAATAGTTTTGTATTCCACAAGGTCAATGAGTTTTAAAGTTTAGAGTTTTAAGTTATCATTGCAAAATGACACGAGAAGTCATTCCATAAACATGGTGACGGATGTAAATATTGTGTTGGTTTACAGATATATTCGGGGTAGGATTTGTTGGAGAGGATGGGGGTGATCAACCCCCCCCCCCCCCCCCCCCTCTGGTTTTTACATCCCTACTTCTGCTCAATGAATTTCATCCTACATTATCCTCACCTACACCATCCAACATTACTGGCACTAACGTTCACCTGAACTGAACTGTGGACAGTGTCAGAATTCATGAACGTCCCCATGCACTGGGGCGCTGTAAAGAGGGGGTAAACGTGACAAATTCCTGGGGCCCAGCATTTGTGTGTCCAGTGGATACAGGTTGGAAGTTGTGAAAATTTCGTGTTAGATCAGCTTTATAAGAGAGGAACAGAGCCCGGGAGTTGGATGTTGAAAGTATGTAAAGTTTAATTTTCGTTTCACACCAGCATTAGTTACGTTAGTTATGGACCGCACCCCCACGTATATAACTGCTGCCTCCCCACCCCCTGCTCTGACAACCCCCCCCCCTGTTTTTTTTACAAATCACACTCTGGATATATTTATTATTCTTATATATTACCCCTTTATCCCGTTCTAAATTAAAAAATCATTCAGTTTCCTGGTGTGTCCACACATACCACACCATGTTTCTTTTAAAACTCTTCTTCTTCACTTGTTGTAATGTCCGTCAACATCCTTTTTTTTTTTTAAATTCACAAGACTCTAGCTGCGGAAAAAGGTCTTTCCATTGCAGTTTTGCATGATATACCATTTGCGTTATGCCCGAAAAACCACCTCTTGCCAGCACAAAAACTTTTAATGGAAAAACAAGAGTTTTGGTGAAATTGTCAGTTTTCCATTAGGTAAATTTTTATTCGCAAGTTATATTCACGCAACTTGAGGGTCAATGGAAAAGCAACTACTGAGAGAGACAGGTGCAGAGGACGGATAGTGAATATATCGGTGGAAGGATGATGAAGGTGGAGAGAGGAAAGAGGAAGAACAAAGAGGAGATTCATAGATGTGGTGAAGGAGGACATACAGGTAGAAGACCCAGGAGATACGGGGTCAGATGGAAGCAGATGATTTGCTGTGGCGACACCTAAAAGGAAGCAGCCAAAAGGAGAAGAAGAAGATTTATTTGAGCATGTGGTTTAAGTATTTGACGTATTGAAGTATTTTGTATGAACAGTGAATATACATCATATACAAGTGCTATTAAAAAAACACTTCACTTATCCACTAAATTCTAAGTATTTGTATAAACGAAATGTTCAAGATGTAAGATTTATGCATGCTTTTGAGCTTCTGTGCAGCAGCTGTGTTGTACTGGTTTGTTTCTTCATATGTTACCTCATCAATTTCCATGATAAAAGCCTGTAGACTGATTTTTCTCCAAAGAAAATCTAGACAAACCCCAGCTCTGATCAAGCTGAAAACATTTTTCAGCTCTGCAAATGACAACTGCAGTGTTTTTATCTGCACTCTTCTCTTTTTATTTTAACTCAATTTTTTTTTAAATACAGGGTGGGGAAGCAAAATTTACAATATTTTGAGGCAGGGATTGAAAGACAGTGTATGACTAATTAGTTTATTGAAAGTCATGAGAATTTATTTGCCAGAAGAAAATTGACATAATAGAAAATGTTTTTATTCTATGTGTCCTCCTTCTTTCTCAATAACTGCCTTCACACGCTTCCTGAAACTTGCGCAAGTGTTCATCAAATATTGGGGTGACAACTTCTCCCATTCTTCTTTAATAGTATCTTCCAGACTTTCTCCTAATAGTTTTGCTCATAGTCATTCTCTTCTTTACATTATAAACAGTCTTTATGGACACTCCAACTATTTTTTAAATCTCCTTTGGTGTGACGAGTGCATTCAGCAAATCACACACTCTTTGACGTTTGCTTTCCTGATTACTCATATGGGCAAAAGTTTCTGAAAAGGTATGGATAATAGTGTTAGGTATGATTATGACATCAATATATGTTTGGTTTCAAAACAATTGACGTAGTGCCTGCTGAGAAAAAACAACTAAATGTTCATTGTAAATTTTGCTTCCCCACCCTGTAGTCTATTTAAAATTCTATATTTTGCTGTTTTTAATCTTCATTCTATGTATTCATGACTTGTCTTTTATTTTTGTAAAGCACTTTCACCCATGAAGATCCAAACCTCCACTGTTAACCAAAAGCATCCACTAATCTAAACTGTTTAATACCTGTTGATCCAATAATCCTATCAATACATGTAAATAATGTACTTTGTCATCTTTTCGTGGTCATCAGATATGACCCATTTGGATGTTCAGAGGCTTCGTAGTTACCGTGGAAACACTGTCATCTTCTTCAACATTGATTCACCAGTAAAACCCATGGACTGTGTAAATGATAGTGGATGGGGACACATGGTTTATGTGTAGTTTATGTAATTTTCCTTCATTTTTTTCTGTTTTAATATAATAACCTTTGATTTAACTCTTAAAAGCGAATATAGGAAAATACATGATTTACAGTGAAAATGCTAAACATAGAGGATAATATTAAAACAAATTGTGATAAATCTCCTAAGAAAGGTTAAATAGAGAGAAAAAAAATCATCTGGGAACTGCCACAAAAGCAGCATCCATCCAAACATCCGTGATCATCCAGAACTTTGTACTGATCTAAAATGTTTAATACCTTGTTATCCACTAATCCTATCAATCCATGTAAATAACTGGTTTAAATTACAGTTGTTCATCTTTTCATGGTCATCAGATGACCCATTTGGACGCTCAGAGGCTCTACAGCATTGCTTCACCAGCAAAACCAATGGAGTTGGATCAATGACAGTGGATGGACACACTTGGTTTATGTTCAGTAAATGATATATTTTATTGCAACAGGTACTTTTTTCTGCAGTTTTCTCTGTTTTTTACATAATAACCCTCAACTTTTATCTGAGTTTTGATGAACATTTACATGATCAGTCAATTAAATATAGGAAAATATACAATTCTCACTTAGAGAGAGTAAAATACTGAGGATAATATTGTAATAAATGGTTGTAAATCACTTAAGAAAGGATAGATATAGAGAAAATTTCACTTGGGAACTGACACAGAAGTAGCACTGGATCTTTATGGGTTAACAAATACATGTACTGTCAAGTGTTATTACTTTTTTTTAATTTTTTTTTTTGAGTAAATCCCATTTACAATTATCCCTCTCCTGGCTGGAAATCATTGTTATAAATGACTTCTCAAAGTTCCCAAAGCTTTCAGGGACTTTGTCAGAAAACAAACACAAACAAGACAATTAATGCAAATTGCTGTGTAAGGCTCTGTTATTGGTCGTGGAATAAAAACATTGATAGAGATGGATGACAGACTGATATTAGTCAGTTCTGATAAGTGCTGCATTTATCTGAATAAAAAGCCTCTATTGTCTGGCTGCAATGGAAGCCGCATTAATAACACTGTTCTCAAACCTGTTTTCTCTCCTACATTGCTTTACCAACAATTGGATTCCTTTAAATAACAGGCTGCAAATCATGGCCCAAAGCATATTTCAGACTTGTCTCAGAAGCTTGTGATTCTTTTCTTTTTCAGATTTCTGAATGTTCTTTGGATCAAGTGCTGTTTATTTATTTGTTAGTAGTGTTAAACTCTGTGAAATTACAATTTTCCAGGGATGTTCACAATGTGACTCCGGTTCACAGTTATAGATCTTCATCTCATGAGCTTCCTTTAAAACAGTTTGAGATTTGTTTACTTTCAATGTTCTGTTCCCTTTTTTACAAACTAAGCATAAATCAGTCACCCAGGGGGAAAAGTCATTCAAGCATCAAATAACAGTGTTTATAAAACTTTGTTTTATTTTGCAAACTTTGTTTTATTTTGTTCTTTTTTCCATTACTCTAGAATAATGTGTTTCAAGCCACATCATGCAGAAAATGTATGCTGCTGACAGTCTTTTTGCCCTATTTTCATTATTTCATGCTGATATCGGTGACTGTGTATTGAGCTAATTTGCCTGACAGGGCAGAATGTGTCTCCTCTCAGGCTGTTTTACATTATTATCTTATCTGCTGAACATTTGAGGCATCACAAATATTTCTAGTCATTGTACATTTGAACTGTAGTCTCACTTTTTTTTTTCTTTTTTTTTAATAACTGCCATTCAATCCACTGAAATAAGGGAAAAACTATCTGTCTTATTTGAATTTTTCTAAACCAGTTGTAGGTGATTAAGTGCAGGTTATGCAGGAGTGTTGATTCTAACCCTGTTGGTTTTTTATTGGTTTGAAATCCTGTGGCTTTATTTTTATGTTTTTATCTATATTTTTACCCTTACTGATTGAATATATTTATTTTATTATGTATTCATGTTATTTGGTCGATTGATGTGTACTTGTGTGTTGCTCCCACTGTTGCACAATAATTGCCCCACTGAGGACAAATAAAGGGATTGACTGATTGATTGATTGATTGATTGATTGATTGATTGATTGATTGATTGATTGATTGATTGATGTTATGGCAATATTACGTTGGCAAATATTTTTGGGACAGAGGGATTTGTTTTCGTTTTGCACATGGGGAAACAACCTGATATTAACCAATACACTGGAAAAAATGAAAATCTTATCAAGTGTATTTTTCTCATTTCTAGTCAAAATATCTCATCACACTTAAAATAAGACATAATCATCTGAAGATGAACTTTTCGTTGAGATATAAGAACTTGTTCCATTGGCAGATTTTTTTGCTTGAATTACCGTACTTTCTGGACTATAAGCCGCTACTTTTTTCTTGTTTTGAACCCTGAGGCTTATACAACGATGCGGCTCAAGTATAGATATTTACAGGCTAACGGCCTCCAGGGGGCGCTCTAGCAGGAAGCGCAAAAGCGAGACAGAAAGGTGGAAGAGGTGATGCGAAGAGGAGAAGTTTTAAGCTTAACTTTTAACAATCATTTTGCATATTATGCAAAACCCTCATCATAGAAAACACACAAAGAAATGCATACGATGCAGCTTTTAAGTTAAAAGCAATCAATCTGTCTGTCCAAGAAGGAAATAGAGCTGCAGCACCTAAGTGCCACTGAGAGCAACAACGGAAGAGAGACTGACAAGGTGTGTGATGGAGCCTTTGAGGCTGTTCAACTCCGACACTGAAGAAGACGACTTCAGTGGTTTCAATGCGCACAAGGAAGATGAAGATAGTGATCAGTGACTTTTCTGGGTTTTTTAACCAGCCTTGTTGCTGCCGTTTTACTGCCGTGTTACAGGCACTGTTTGGAAAAAAGCAGCTAAGGTACGGAAATAAATATTTAAATAATCTGTCTGTTTACCATCTTTTTGTGTAAATATCTCATGTCACAACGTGGACACCTGCGGCTTATAGTCAGGTGCGACTTGTAGCCTGGAAAGTACGGTAAGCAAAAAAATCTGCCAAATGGAGCAAGTGAAAATTATCTTGGTAAGATTACTTGAAATAAGATTTTCAAGATCTATTGTCAAAAAATAAGTTCTTATATCTCACTGAAAAGTTACTCTTTAGGTGATTATGTCTTATTTTAAATGCAATGACATATTTTGACTAGAAATCAGAAAAATACACTTGGGAAGATTTAGATTTTTGCAGTGCTGTGGAAACGTCTGTCCACAGTGCTCCCACAGATAGGTTGAACTTCTAGAAGTGCCGGAGACATCTCAGATTAAATATAAAACAAGAACTCTCAATGTTTGTTTGTTTTAAAGCTTGATCCGATGACTGGCTCCAGCTACATGTCGCTTGTGTTTCTGCTGAAGGCTTTTAGTGTCTGTCTTTGCCTGCATTACATGGATTTTTTTTTTTTTTTTTACAAAGAACCTTAAAACTGAAAACTGAATGACTATGCCATGTCAAAAATTACTCACCTTCCATCTCTTAATCCTTTAACTTTAATTCACTGTATTTTGTGAACTCATTTGCACATTATAACTAATTTTTGCCTGGTATATTACTTTTGTATTTGTGTTTTACGCAAATCTATTGTGTTTTATATCCTGAGCTGCTGCATATGTTTAACTTTAAATCGGTGATAAAAAAGGCTGGTTCTGATTTTGCAGAGAAGCTGGACTTACTGGGGATTGGTAGATAAATGCACACTGAGGAAAGTGAAGGGCATTTTGGAAAATCCAGATCATCCTCTTCATGTCATTCAGATAAAGCAGAAGAGCGGCTGCAGTGGGCGACTAACATCATTTAGATGACTGAGAGGTTTATAAGACCCTTCATGCCCACTGTCCTCAGAGTCTACAACACTTCAGTCTGATGATTCATGGATTGATGATCGCTCATTTTTGTTTATTTTCTGTCTTTTGAGCTGATGAAAAAAAGTGAATTTTCCATTGGGTATCAGTAAAGTTCACCTGTATCTGTATTTGAATTATTAGTCAAACTCATTGCAAGATTAAAGCAAGTGGTGCCAGGCACAACAAACCCCGCCCCTCGCACGTATTGTAGCTTATCTTGGCATCGATCCAGCTGATGTCATCATGTCTATACATGTGCTGATGTTAGCATTTCAATTGGCTCTATATATGTGCCAAGTTTGAAGTAAATTTAAGCAAAATTGATGTTTTTATAGACATTTGAAATTTCTTCCAAGTAAATAGAAGAAAAAAAAAGATTTTTAAAAAATTAATAAAGGATTTTAACTTTGACCTACTTTTCCCAAAATGTAACCACATCCATTCTGGGTCACTGGCAATCTATAAGCCACATTTAGGTATGAATTCAACCAGTAGTTTTGTTGTTAGAGACATGTGAAATTTCGCCCATTATAAGTAAATGGGGAAAAAAAAGATTTAATGAAAAAATTCATGGAAACTTTAACCCTTTCAAGCATTAATCAGGAGAACCTTAATCAAGATTTTTTTCTGAGTGTATTTATTCCTCTTTAGGCAAAAACAAAGAAAAAAAAAAACAAAAAACAATGTGATTGAACTTTTTTATGAACAAATTTTTCAAGAAGTTACAAAAATGTCCACTCAGCTGGACACCATGTGTTTAATTTTTGAAGCAACATACTGTGTGAAAACTATGAAGTAAAAACATTTTTAATGCTGCTAATCTGATGTTTTCTCACATTTTAACATACTATAATAGTAGTTACTACACACTCAGATAATGTGCAAAAAAAAACAACATGTTTTTTCTTTTTAAAAAAAACCTGTTAATTACAGTGTAATAATAATTAGCAGTTGATTTATACTCAAATATGTTAGTGCAGATCAGGTTTATCCAAAACAGTAAAGTTACAGTAATGGTCTGAATGTCAGTGTATGGGGATGATGCATAAGCGTCCACTGTGTTGGTTGCTAAGCAAATAAAACAACAAAATCTGTGAATATACAAGAGAACAGCTGTAAAATAACTGTCCACTGGAGTGACCACTATGCATGAAAGGGTTAAACTTTGACCTACGTTTCCCAAAATGTAATCACATCTATTCTGGGTCACTGGCAGTGTATAAACCCAATTTGGTATGAATTCAACCAGTAGTTTTGTTGCTACAGACATTTGAAATTTTGCCCATTGTAAGTGGATGGGGAAAAAAAAAGATTTTAAAAATTCATTAAAAATTTGGACTTTGACCTACTGTTCCCAAAATATAATCAGATCTATTCTAGGTCACTGGCAATCTATAAATCCACTTTGGTACGAATTCAACCAATGGCTTTGCTGCTAGAGTGTTAATAAAAAACAAACAGACTGAACCAAAAACAATACCCCTTGCCTCCCCTGTGGGGTCGGGGTAAAAAAAAAAAAGTTTATACTGAACATATTTTACATCATGTTTTCAAGAAGCTGACATTTTAAGAATGCAGTAGTAAAATGATAATTCTGTTCTTATATGTTTCTGAGACTCCATTTCTTTGTGAAGAGTGAGAGAAGGTGTTTTTTTTTTTTAATCAGATCAGTCCCCCCATGTTGTTATCCACTAAAACATCAGTGGGAAAAAAAAGTGAAATTCCACTCTTAAGTTGCCTATGACATTTTAATAAATGTATACACAAAAAAAGAATAGGACTCGAGTTAAATAAAGCTCATGTAATAGCTTTCTCATACCCAGCTAAGTAGATTTTTTAAATTAGATACTTAGGAATTACTCTCTAATCACTTCTGCTACAGATAAGAATTTGATTAGCATTGAAAGTGGGAGAAAATTGCTATTCCTCAACTTTTATCTTTGTTATGACTCGGGTGTGTAATGATACTTATCCACTCAAAATGACACTGCCAGCAGTCCTAATGAAAAATAATATCTGGCCTCCAGTTTGCTTGTTTTACTTGATAAACTGTCACATAGTGTAAGTCAAGCTTGCATTTACGCACATTTGCTTTGGTATGTTCCAACCAGCCTCCACTGTAAATATAGTAGGTTCTGAGTGAGGAAATTAAGTCTCCACTGCTTTTCTGTTGAATCTGTGGAGAGCTGGATGCTTCAAACAGAGATGACAAGAGTAGGCACATGCCCTCTGTTTCCTGTAACATATTACATAAATACAGGAAAATCCAGCTGGGAATACCTAAAAACCTGTCTTTATCTTCTTGTTGCTTTCTTAAACGTCAGGGTTTTCAGGGAGGTCTTACGGTTGACCACATTAAACGTGTTATGTAACGCTGCTGTGGACAGGAAAGCTCAGGCCATTGTTAGTGACACTGAATACCCTCTTCGACCAAAAGTTAGATTAATGTCTACAGAACAACAACATAAGACACCTCCGACAGGTGAAAGGATGTGTGAAGAATGCACTCAGTATCTGTACACAAACCACTTCAAAGATCCCAGAATGCATCACTGATGTTGATTTTGTGCGTGTGGTATGCATGGTTTGTATTGTCTTGCTGATTGTTGTTTCTCATGGTAAGGAAATGATGTGTTTCCTGCTTTTCTGATTTTTTTCTTTGTTACTCCAGTCAGTGCATCTGCTGGATGTACTTGATGGTTCACATTTTAACTCGGGATGGTACCACAAAGCAAGTCCAACAGATCTGTTTCTGTTCAAATCACTGTGTCAGAGTGGATAAGGTAATGCAGAAAAATAATTAAAGAGCCAAAAAGAAAATGTTTTTTCATAAGCAAACAATGATTAAAAAAAAAAAAAAAAAAAAACCCGATACAGAGCCGGAGCTGTAATAACTAGGCCTAGAAAAGAGGTCAACAGAATATAAATTCAAATAAACAGCAAAGTATTCACTGAAAATGAACACAATGACAGAAGAGGGAGCATACTGTCGCGAAAAAAATTATTATATATGGCATGGAATATACAGAATATATATTAAAGCCTTTTATTTTCTTCGTCTACACGGCGAAGCTTAGAATTTTCTGACATCTGTGCTTTGATCCTTTTGTACATGTTAGTTGATGTGTTAAACTTGCTAACATGACACAACATTTTACATGATCAAACAAATACATACAGTTGCGTAAAAAATTATTAGACCATCAAAAGTCATCAAACACAATATGCAATCAAGTACTAACTCCTGTGTGTATCACAGTTTTGACTAAAATAGACAGAAAAGAAAACATGGAATGCCTAAAAGCACTGTTTTTGTCAGTACAATGCCATAGCTATTGATGTAAGAACTGAAGTGATTATGGTTATTATCAAGAAAACATGGAAAATGGATAGATATCAGCTCTGAAATTAAACTCTTATGAGCTATTTTTGTTGATATCATTATATTTGTCCAAACAAATGTACCTTTAGTTGTACCAGGCACTGAAATGAACAAGAAATTGAAGAAAACAAGGAGGCTCTTAATATTTTTTTCTGCGACTATACATAGAGGCAAACTAAATAACACACAGTGGGAAAACAAGACGGACACTACCTGTGAATAGTACCTTAGCATGTTGACAAAAGAGAAGCTGCACCACAGCATCCTGAGGAAAGTTGATCAACTGGGGAAAAGCAACAGAAGTAAGAAGGAAGAGGACATTATATGGAGCACAAAGGGTTAAACTAAGGCAGGGGTATAAAAAAAAGGGTCCATTCCGGCTCTGTACAAAAATGACACAGACAACATTAACAGTCAAGGGTTTTACTGGGTCTTGACAAGTTGTTTTGGCCTCTTACTAATTGTTTTGTGCCTTTGTAGATCCACTGTCATCTGTAAGTTGTAATGTACATGTGTAAATGATAAACTAAAGCATAGCATTGTTAAAAAATTGCACTAATTTGTCTTTAGAAATTTCAAGTTGTTCATGGTTGTTCAGGTTATTCTCATGTTTTGTGAAAGGATAGTTTCCAAATGTAAACATTTTCATAGTGTAATTTGACTTTTTGACACTGAAACAAAGAGAAAAATTTGGAGTTGCCATTTTTTATGGATTATGCTATTATTTTACTGACCTACTTGAGCCCAAACTGGGCTGTATGTGGCCCCAGAAATGGGTCTGACACCCATGAACTAAGGGTTACTGGTAAACACGCACAGGCTTATGTGATTATCGTGGGGCGCTTGAAGATCTAAAGCAGGGGTGTCAAACTCACTTTGGTTTAGGGGCCATATTTTGCCCAATTTGATCTCAAGCGGGCCGGACCAGTAAAATAATGACTTAATAACCTATAAATAATGACAAATCCATGTTTTTCTTTTTGTTTTAGTACAAAAAACCCCAATTAAATTATCAGAATATTTACATTTTACAAAAAAGATGTGAATAACCTGAAAAAACAGAAATTTCATTTGAAAATTTCTGCTATTTGAACAATATTATGCCTTGACTTATTATTTATACATGTACATTACACACAATGTTACATAAACATTTGTTGACAGGCAAAATATTGTTAAAATTTTGGAGTTTGGAACTAAAATTTGAACAGTTTCTACAATATTCCATCTCTTATTATTAACACAACTCCAGATCACAGTGGATCCATAAATGCACAAAACATTTAGAAACAGGCAGAATATTGTTAAAATTGCACATTTCAGGTTGTGCATCTATGTTTTTGTTTATGTATTTATTTGCATTTTGTTGTGAAAGAATAGTTTTGTAAATGTAAATATTTTCACAGTGTAACGTTATTTTTTTCACTTAAATTTTTTCCACATAATTTTTCACAAAGTAATGTTGTCGTCATTATTTATGGGTTATTGTGTTGTTATTTTTACTTGAGATTGCATTGGTCTGTATGTGGAACCTGAAATAAAAGGATTTGGACAACCTGGACTGTTCAGGTTAATTTTTGCACTTTCATCCTGCAGGCCGAAATGGAACCTTTGGCGGGCCAGATTTGGCCCCTGGGCCGCATGTTTGACACCTGTGATCTAGAGGATGTTGTCATTCACTATACAAAGTACCAGCACCGAAGGAATACTCAAACCAGACTAGGAAAAACTAAGAAATGCCACAGATAAATCCAGATAAATGTAACATATAGGGTCACATTTTGATTTTTGTGGAAAACGGAGCTGTTGCAAAGAATATAGAGTAGATGCCTCTCTGATCTAGACTCCTTTTCAGAAGGTGGTGGAAGAAGAAGAAGAAGAAGAAGAAGAAGAAGAAGAAGAAGAAGTCGCTTCTACTTAAATAATGGAAAGCAAAATAAATACCAACTTGAACAGCCTAATTTTTAATGCTAATGACAGAAGATATGCTAATATTTAAAGTGTGGTCGATTGGAACTGAACATGTACAGGTACCAGTCTAACTGCAAATGAAATTATCCTTTTCCTGTAACAAAGCATTGTAGTTATATTATATTATCCTGTGTAACTGTGGCAATTACACCAGAGTTTCTGACTTTTTTGGTTATGAGTGTATTGTCGATAAACTGCCAGGTGACCGATCACAAATATTGACACCTCTTGATGAGCTGCATGTATTGAAACATTTTTAATGATATACTGGCTAAATACTGGCTAAGACAAGCCCAACTGCTGCAGACAAAGTCTGGAAGGAAAACTGACAGCAAATACTGAGTCAATATTCTGATCAATATGAAGGATCTGGCTACAATCACAGCTCTTCATTCCCTGAAATTAATGTGTTCTTATAACGTGTAAGACAATTTAAGCTTGTTTTTTTTTTTTTTTTTTTTTTTCTCAGTTCCACCCTAATCCTGTTAAACAGTCAAAGACTAAGTAGAGAATTTTCTCTTGGGATTAGTGAATAATGAAACTGATATAAGATGTCTGTCTTCAAATTCACCAAATTAGCATCTATAAAGGATATGGTTTTATTCACACTAGTAATCATCACCTTTGTGCAGATTTAAAGTAACTTTCAGCTCATACTTTTGCTCTGAGGCCTGTAACGTCCCTGTCTTTGTTCACTCCTACTCCTGTCATAGTCATTTTTAGTAGCAGCAAAAACTAAAAATGCTTAAACCAAATTTTACGTTCTTAACTGGCTGTGTAGAACTGTTTAAGGATGCATATTTCCTCCACAGGTTGGGAAAAAAAAGAATGAGTACACTGTAACAAATTTCTGCAATTTCTACAGTAAAAAAATTACAGTAGCTTCTTGTTCTAACAATTTACAAGGTTTAGTTTAATTTATTAGTTTATTGTATCATGGATAATCCTAATTAATTAACTGTGTCAATAACAGTAAAAAGGGGCACCTTTAGCCAACATGGCTAGTATCCTGCTGTAGGTGTAACTGTATATTGCAATGCATTATGGGTAAAAAAAAAAATCTATCTATCTATCTATCTATCTATCTATCTATCTATAGATAGACAGATAGATAGATAGATAGAGATGTTTACAGTAACTTCAAGCATTTGTTCACAGTACCACATAATAAAATTACAGGATGGTTGTGTTTTCTCTTGGTCTTTACAGTAAACGATACAAATAACAATTATACACTGTTAGTATTAGAAAGAGGACTGGCTAAAATGTGCTTAGAGGTCTTATTTATGTCTTTGTGCATAAGAAATTAATATAAGTGAATCCCCAAAGGAACTTTGTGTTGGTAAATGCAAGTTATGCAAATTTACAGGATTTTAGTTCTGTTGCAACATGTTGATGGTCATATGAACTATGTTTTCAGATCAAAAATGTCCAGTTTCATCACAGTTAATGCTATATTTTCATGTCACAAATGGCTAAGTTATATTTTAACTGAATTTACCTGGAAAACAAATATTCTATTCTTTTAGATTCCCCAATTTTTCTTACAAGATTATATTCTACATATCACATGTTTTATTTTTACAGGTTGCAATATGGAGTATGGTGCTGATCCATCCTGCTTATGCTACTCCAATACATACATTAAGAATGTCACACGTCACTTTTTAAATCAACAGCTTTCTAATAATAAGCATTTTTATAAAGAAATAACAATTCTAGATTGTTATTTACTCTTTAGTATGATGATAAACTATACAATAAATGATTATGATACTAGTTTTTGCACAGGGATCATTTGTGGAAACGGTGACATGGCTGCAGAGCATCAGTATGATGGGATCCACAACAACCATGTCACATCCGTCCACTGCCACATTTTGTGTTTTTGTGTCAGCTGTTATTGTTTTAGATCCACAATACTAACATTTATGAATAAGAGGATAATTAGCAATAGTAAGTATATAAGTTTATTACTAATAAAGTACTGGTACTGACCAGATCATCATGGGTAATGTCACGTCCATCCACCAGCAAAAGTTTTCACATACACGTGCTATTCAAAATCCAATATTTCTGAAAATAGAGCTTCCACTGTCAAATAATATCAGTAGTCTGTGCACACATGTATTAGCATTATTTCAACACAGTTCTATATGTATTTCTTACAACTTTTTTTTTTTTTTGTGGACAAAAATGGCCACTCATTTGACCTCCTATGTAAATTTTAGCCGGGACATAAAGGCAGACACGGGGGAGAAAACCCCACATTCATCCACTCAACAAAGTGTAAGTAAGACATTATTAGCCCACAAAATTAAAATGTGATTCAAGTAATAACTTCATGCAACATAATTTGATCATGAAAACATTTATTTTAACTTGGCATGTAATATAGAAATGTCAAAACCAGGATCTTAGTAAGAATAATGTGTTTTTATTTGTGTGAGTGACTGTATTTCACATTATTTTATTTATCTTAGTCATGTTTCATGCGGAAAATATGGTGTGTGGGACTCAGAATGCACTGTTTTTGCAAATGTTAGCTAGCAAAAAACTGGTTAAGTTAAGCTAATGCTAGCATTAGCGTGCATTAGCCCTGTTTAGAAATGCCTCTGATAGTCCAGGCTGTGTTAGCGCCGTTAGCACAGCTACAGTCAAACTGGAGCGGTCAAAACTAAATTAACTAAAATACAATTAATGGTTGTTTCTAATATTAAACAACAATACATTGCTGTGATTTACATACAGCAAAAACCTTTTAAAAGTATCCAGTAATATACTTATTTTTACAGTAATTAGCAAACACTTTAACAGCTTGGCAACTTTTTTGCCGGGTATTTATTGTAAATTCTACAGGAAATTTATTACAGTGTTCTTTGCACTACTGTATATCTAATAAACAGGGAAGTGTTTTGTTCTTTTTTCTTTTTTGGAGGCAGATCCTATGCTTTGAACATGATAAAGAGGAATCTGCAAAAAACTCCAGGGTCTTTTGAGGACTCTGAGAAGTATTTTCTCCTTACCTTTGTTTGCTTGTTTTTTTTTACTGCAGTTTGATTCATGTGCACTTCCATATTTTTCTTGCTGCAGCTGTTCTTACTTTGCTTGTTGGTCTTATTACTTGACTCTGTTGTAGTGCTGTCACTTTGCCTGGTGCTCTTGCTTGTTAGCTACTTGTTTAGTGTTGGCCAGTTATATTACATGGTATCTATGTGAGAAATGTTGCTGTTTTTTTCCCTTTACCTTATACCCCTTCCTTATAAGATTTTTCTTTTTGCAAGACCACTATTGCATGTTTTTAGACTGTGAATGACTGGTGTTAATATTGATATGACTAAGTAATTAACCCTTTCATGCATCGATTATGAGAACCTTAATCAAGATTTTTTTTTTCCTGAGTGTTTTTATTCTTCTTTAGGCATGAAAAAAAAAAAAAAAACAATGTGATTTTTTTTCTTTTTTTTTTTTAATCAACCTGTTTTTCATGGAGTTACAAAAATGTCCACTCAGCTACACCTTGAAGCAAAGAAACATGTATTTAAAACCCAATATAATAAAGTGATATGAAAACAGTGAAATGAAACCATCTTTAACCCTTTCATGCACAAATTATAAAAACCTTGGTCGAGATTTTTTTCATGAGTGTTTTTATTCCTCTTTAGACATAAAAAAAAAACAATGCAATTAATTTTTTTTTTATTATTATTTATGAACCTGTTTTTCATGGAGTTACAAACACATCCACTTAACTGGACACCATGCATTTAATTTTTGAGGCAAAGAAACATGTATTTGAAACCCATCATCAGAACGTCATATACTGTGTGAAAACTGTTCATTCATTCATTATTTTTGTTTATTTCAAGCATTTACAGAATACATGCAAATTCAAAATTCCAAAATCATTCAGCTACACTCGAAAAGGAGTTGTAAGAAGAAAAACTATGAAACAAAAACATTTTTCATGCAAATAATCTGGTGTTTTCTCACATTTTAACATACTCTAATACTAGTTATTACTAACTTCATGGAGATAATATGCAAAAAAAAAAACAAAAAAAAACCAAACAAAAAAAAAACCCTTTTTGATTATGAAAACTGTTAATTATAGTCTAATAACAATTAGCAACTGATTTAAAGCATGTTACTACAGATCAGGTTTATCAAGAACAGCAAAATTACAGTAATAGTATGAATGTCAGTGTGTGGGATGAAGCATAAGTATCCACTGTGTTGTCTGATATGGAACTAAAACAACATAACCTATGAATATACAAGAGAACAGCTGGAGAGTAGCTGTCCACTGGAGTGACCACTATGCATGAAAGGGTTAATGCAGCTAGTCTGATGTTTTCTCACATTTTAACATATTCTAATACTAGTTATTACTCACTTCATGGAAATAATGTGCAAAAAAAAAAAAAAAAAAAAATTAACAATTGATTTCCACTCAAGAACCAATCAAGAACAGCAAAGTTACAATAATGGTATGAATTGCAGTTTATGAGATGATGCATGAGTGTCCACTGTGTTGGTTGATATGGAACTAAAACAACAAAACCCATGAATATACAAGAGAACAGCTGTAGAATAGCTGTCCACTGTAGTGACCACTATGCATGAAAGGGTTAATAGTTCAATACATAAGAAACATAGAAAAGAACTGAAATAAACTGATTAACTCATAAAGACCAAAACATCCACCAGAGACCAAAATAATTTACTGATATAAAATGTTTAATACCTATTGATCCACTAATCCTATCAATACATGTAAATAATTAGCGTAAATGCAGTTTGTCATCTTTTCATGGTCCGTGGAAACACCGTCATCTTCTACAACATCGATTCACCAGTAAAACCCAGAGTTTGGTAAATGACAGTGGGTGAAGACGCTTGTTTTATGTAGTTAATGATAGATTTTACTAAAAAAAAGTCACTTTTTTCCCCGTTTTCTCTGTTTTTGATATAATAACCCTCGACTATAATCTGAGCTTTATGCACATCTACATGATCAGTAAATTAAATGTAGGAAAATACCTGATTTCACTTAAAAATGCAAAATAAAGAGCATTATATCGGAATCAATTGTGATAGATAAATAAATGAATAAATAACTTAAGAAAAGTTAAAAATCGAGAAAAAAAAAATTGTTTAGGAACAGCCACAAAAGTAGCACTGGGTCTTTATGGGTTAATTTACGAATATACAGTATGTAAATTACAGTAATGTTACCTGATGAAAACTGAATCAACGCAATGCAAAAGAAAAACAAAGAGCAAAATATAAAATAAGTGACAATTCAACAACACAGATTTGATTTGCATTAAACATTTACGTGATTCTAGCTCCGTCCGACCATAATGTCCCAAACAGAACATTTGGGAAATGACAAAACCAGAGGAAACTCGTGGCCCTCCTGAGTGCATCCTGCGTCACTCCCAGACCTGTTAGTTAATTGAAACCTCAAAGCAAACGTCCATGAAAACCCGCCCTTCCTTATCCAGGCTCCTCAGCTGCCGGTGCTCCACACATTCCAGTCTGATTGGCTTAGCAGTTGGCCCACAGCCCAAAGGACGACTGTATATAACTCCCCATGTGCTGAGAGCCAGAGTCAGAAGGCAAAAGGGACTCTGGGACTCACATTGAACTAACAGGAAGACCCTATATTCACTTAAGTTCTGCGACTGAAAGAGGTGGAAAATGTGTAAAGGATTAGCTGCCTTACCCCAAACCTGCATCGAAAGGTGAGACCAGAATCATCATCTTATTACCTGTGTTGTCATGTCTAAAATGCACTGGATCCTAATTGGGGTTAAAGCTAAACGAGCATGTATGTAAAAGGCAAGGCAGGTGTATTTATATAGCACATTTCATGTACAGGACAATTCAAAGTGCTTTACATAAAACATTAAAAGCATTACAGCAGGGAAGCAATATAAAGTGAGAAAAAAAACAAAAGAAATAAACAGATAAATAAATAAAACAGATAAAAACTGTAAAAAGATCAGTTTTAGACCATGTCCAGGTCATATTGTGAAAAAAAATGACAATATAGAAAGAGAAGTTAACTTTATGAATGTTTTCATTTGTGATATTAACTTTTAATTTTTTTTTTGCAAACATTAAAAGATAAACAACCTTATTTATTCTATGTACATCCTGTTTAACTTCTGTGTGTTTAGAATCACATTTCACACTTTAGAAAGCAGAGTATCAAATAACTATTTATCCACATATTAAAACTAAGAGGAAGGAGTTGTGCTGGCAAGAACTCTGAGTTTACTGGAACAGTTATGCTGCAGTTTACAAACTACAAGTCGGAAATTTTTTGCAAATTTTAATATATATGCAAGCAGCTTTGACATTGCATGAATCAATAAAGCTGCTGGAATCAGGGTAAATTCGTTTACTTTTACTACTTGTTGCTTCTTTATTTCCAATTACTAAATGTGCAAACTTTCTCCTTTCCCTCCATGGTTCTTTTTTCTCTTTAATGGGGTTAGTTTTTTGTTCCATTTTGCAGAATCAAAACAATTGCTAATGGTAACACTTTAAATCAGAAAAATAGACATGTGTTTCGTGCATAAATACTATAAAAGTCATGATTAATTGTGGATGATCATAAAAGCTTGATTAAACATCCTGAGTGGATTCCGGGTACTTTAAACAATGTGTCACACTTCCGATCTTCCCATCATCTAGGGCTAAGGAGATCAAGTCGAAATTGGGAGTATTTCTGCAGAAGCCAGAAAATGCCATTGACCTCATCATCCCGTACCCGGAGAAGACGGAGAAGAAGCCGGAGAAGCTGCAGAAGTGAGTCTTTTTCTCTGAGATTTCACTGTGTGCAGAGGAGGGGGCTGCATTCCTTTGTGTTAACTACATAACTGATTGTAAACCGGTAAAGAAAGCCCCAAAGCAGGCAAAATACGAGGAGGTCAAAAGGTGTGAAACCTTTATAGATGCTGTTTGGATTGAGATCATAGTGTTAAAAGATGTAAAGCTGTCGATAATTTTATTCTAATAAGCATTAGGCTTTTGAGACCTCATGAAAACACTGATGTGTACAAGCCATTAAAATGCATGAGATAGAAGATTACTCTCACTGTTTATTTTAACGCTATATTTATCCTGCAATTCTGGAAGAGGCTATGCAAACTAGTTATGCTTGGGTTTTCCACTTTCCTTTCAAAACACTGAAACTAAAAAGGCTTTAGTTGGTAAAACAGAGATGGGGCATGCTTTAATTCAGAAATAGGAATATATTTGCCTTTAATATAATGTAAACTGTGCAAATATTGATGTTATTTAAGCTTTAGCTGCATTTGTGTGTCTTTGATAAGTTGATAATTTTCTTTTAGAGACTTTTTCATGTCATTAAATGTGAAAGAGAGACCACACAGTTTGGAATGTTTTATCGTTAGTGGCTACAACTCATCCATTAAATTGTTCTGAGTTACACGTCCATGTCTTAAAGCTTCTACTGATTGGTCTGACACATCTTCCAGGCGCAATCACTTCTTTGTTGATGCTTTCCAGACTTCCTTTAGTTTCAGAGATGGAGATCAAAGCATGTAGTCTGGCTTTGTGTGTTTTATCCCTTTAAAGTGTGTTGTTTGAAGTTCTAAAAGAGCCATTAGGTGTACAGTTTGGGCTATGTATCATTAATATGCTATGAGCCTTGTAATGCTCTGGATCTCTCATTCAGAGGCCTGCAAAAAAAAGGGGGATCTGAAAAAATTTTCTTATGTCATTGTCTCTTTATTTATTGATGTATTTATTAAGTTTATTTATTTTTTATTTTATTGGTTTATTTAATAGGGACCATGCATATTTATGAACATTGCTGTATAAAAAATACACCCATGTAAATATGCCAGCATTAGTAAAAATAACGACTTTTCATCTGCAGTCTCTAGGCAGGTGACAGAAACAAGACATAAAACAGCCAACATTAATACATCACTTGTTCGCTATAAATTAAAGATTTTAAAACACACAGAATGATGACATAGATATCATCAAAACAAAGAAAAAACAAATAGACATAGGATAATCACAGGGGCATTAGCCAATATATTCACTTCTATACTTACACAGAACTTAACAGAAAAAGTGTATGGGTGATGAAATGTACGTTAGATAAAAGTGAGTTTTCTAGGAGCCACTGTTTTAAGTGAGTTTTAAAAGTGTTGTATGTTGGAAAATCTTATGGGGAAGGGCAGGTTATTCCAACCTTTCCAAGTTAACCTTTATTTAACCATGAAAAAAGACTCAGCAGCAGAAGTGGCTAAAGAAAAAATAAAACTGTACCCATTTGTAAATAGTGTGTATTATGAATAGGTGAGTGAGTGAATTAATGTTTTATTCTATGCAAATGCACTGCAGTAATTATGGACAATTTAATTGGCATTTTATATAGAACAGTGCACTGCAAAAATCTAAATCTTACCAAGTGTATTTTTCTCATTTCTAGTCGTAATATCTCATCACACTTAAAATAAGACATAATCACCTAAAGAGTAACTTTTCAGTGAGATATAAGAAGTTATTTTTAGACAATAGATCTTGAAAATCTTCTTTCAAGTAATCTTACCAAGATAATTTTCACTTGCTCCATTGGCATATTTTTTTTACTTGAATTAAGCAAAAAAAAAATAAAAATCTTGAATTAAACAAAACAAAACAAAACAAAAAAAAATCTGCCGATGGAACAAGTGAAAACTAACTTGGTAACATGTAGATATGTTGACTGGAAATGAGAAAAATACACTTGGTAAGATTCAGATTTTTACAGTGTTTTTTTTTTTTTTTTTTTACTATATATTGTAATGTACTATAGTACTACAGAAAAGCCCAACCAGGGACAGAAGTTGAAAATTAGCACTAGCTATAAACTCTATATGCATCACATCAGCTGCAAGCCTGTAACTATGTTTGACTACATTGTCCCTGTCAAATAAATAAATAAATAAATAAATAAGTTACAGACAATAGAGATTTCATCCATACATCCACATTTAAAACACATAGTAAAATTCAGTTCTAAAACCATACTTAAAACACCGTGCTAATAACATACTTACAAAACACCATCAAAGAATCAAAAGGTATTAAATGTATAATCAACAATGTTCCAGAACCCGATTCAGTCAGATAGAAAGACATCTACATCCAGATTGATCTTTTTTCCCATTCATTTATAATGACTGTGAATGTATTTAAAGAGACCAGTTCCTTCAGTTTTATCTCCTTCTGTAGGTTCTTGTATAATTTTGTTCTGTAGGTTCCTTCTATAGGTGGTTCCAGGCAGTAGAAACAGAAAATTTAAAAGATTTCTTTCCCAGTTTTGTTCTGACTCTGGAGACTGTAATTATTAAAGTCATTCTAACAGATGTAGACCAGTAAATAAGATAGAAGCAGACCTAAAATACATGTATAAATAAAAGAATACCGGTGTTTTAGACTTAGACAAACTTTATTGATGCACAAGGGAAATTATTTGGTCACAATAGCTCAGTTGCATACAAAAACACCAGCAGAAAGCAAAAAAAAAAAAAAAAAAAAAAAAGTAGAGTAAGTGTGAGGAGATAAAACTAAAAAGATAAAATAAATAGAATACAGTAATAAAGCAAAAAAAAGAAGCAACATTTACATATGTAAAAATCTACAGGAAATAGAAGTAAATATACACTAAACATACAGGTGTGAAAGTGACTAAGGTGCAGAAATATGAGTAAAAAAAGTCTGTGTGTTATTTATTTACATCTGCAAAGTTAATGCACAGCTCTTACCTGACTAATACCAGCACTCAATCAGATGAGGCTTTAGCTGCATTTTGGCTCTTTAGCTTTAAGACACGATAAGAAAAGGTATGCCTGTATTTGTCCCACAAGAAGAAATTCCAAGCTTTAATATGGTTTGCGATATCTGACTGAATTCTGGTATTTTTTTGTGTGCAGGCCGACACCTGAGGAAGCAGCTCAGTGGCGTGAGAGTCTGGACCGAGTCCTGAACAACAACTGTAAGTTTAACCCCTCACTCTTTTTGTCCTCTGTGCACTCACACACTCATTTTCTTGACACATCTTATAGGACTCATTCAGATGGCTTGCATTCATTTGCCTTATACTAATGTAAACAATTAGATTTTAAAGTTGGAATAATTTTGTTCCTCTTTTTATTCTTATTTATACTAGTGCTGTCAAACAACATGTTTTTTAATCAGATTAATCACAGGGTTGCTGTCCATTAATTTCGGTTAATCGCAATTAAATATCACTCAGTTTTAATCTATATTAATCACGTTTCATTTTGCACGAGCAAACAGACTCAAGAAAGAAGGGAATATAGATGCACTTAATGTGTTTGTCCAAGCTGGGCAGCGCATTAGCCAAAGTGCTAGGAGAATCCCCGACTAATGTGTGCTTCGCATTAATGTGGTATTTTAAGATGGAAGTGCTTCGGTGAAAAGAAAACACCTTCCTGGAGAGTGTGCATAATACTTTATGTCAGTCGACTGTTCCATTTTGGGGTTTTTTTGTCCTCATATTTCCATCCAGAGGGCCAACATGCTGTTTAGTGTCTTCCATCTTTATGGGTTGGTTCTGCTGCCTGTCACTACTGGATCAAATGCCCATTTGCACATGTGTGACGCTAACTCTTCTTGGACAAGCTGACCCAAATGCATTAGCAGAGACGTTCAGAATCATTCTGTGCTGCAAATGGGTTAATTGCATTAAAGTTTTAATCAGATTAATCATGATCATGGATGAATTTGCATTAACGCATTCATTTTGACAACCCTAATACACATCAGTAGGCTAATCACATTGATTCAGGTGCAATGATTACACACTGAATCCCAGTTACACTTTATTTATCTAAAATAAACCACATCGCACAGTTATTTTAGAAGTGGTAGAAATATTTGATTCCAACTTCATGGATAAAAGTGTATGTCCATGCCTATAGTCCCAACCCTTTGTTGAAAATAAAACTTTTACTTGTAGAAACTTTTAATTCTAACATGAGCGATGAGTCACTTCAGTAGCAGATCTCTGAATCCCACAGATTTACAGAACAGTCACATGTGGCTTGTAGAGTTTCAGATTTAATGTGTTTGGTTCATGTGTGAAAACCAGAGGCTCAGTTCCTGTTTGGTTCTGTTTCTGTTTTTTTCTGTTGCTTGTTCTCTTGCAGCACGCATGTATCATTATTAGAAAGTCAATAAAAAAAGCTAAAATACCACGACATAAACATCAATGTGTCCTAAATGAGTAATATTCAGACTATTGAGGGCAGTTTGGTAGAAGCAGTGTGGTGTTTTTGATTTGTTCACTCACCCGAATCCAAACACAGGCACAAAGAACAGGGCATCATTATTTTGTGCTACACAATCTATAACTGTGGTCTTCATTATGTAACAGCAGGCGCTTTGGTTTAACTTTAACAATTCCCAAAGTGGAAAACATGCCTGGCTCGAGGTCTGGAGTCTGTCTAATTCACTGTTTAAACAGGTACTGGACACCTAGCAGGGTTTGGTTTCTATAACAACAACTCAACTCTGCACTGCACAGGTTATTTATTTCCTCGCATTTTCATTCCTGCATGTGTAAGTCCGTCAACATCTGTGTGACGACAGTGTTTGTTTAAAAAGGTGCTGTCATTATTTTTTACCCTAGTGTCATGTTTATGCCCACCATACACTGAAACGGACACAAGCTATAGAAGAGAAGCAATTATATTTTCAGCTGAACTTAAGGTAAACTTTCTAAACCAAACAAAGTTCAGAAACTATGTGGAAAGTTTCCTTTTTGTACATCTGTAATACCTTTCGGTCAAATAACTGCGTATTTGTAAGGTTCTCCACTTAAATAAACCTCTACCTTATGGTGGTTTTTGTTGTCTAACATCAACAACAACTGAATACAATGTAAATTACAATTTAATCTGTATTACTCCGATTAAGTTTATATCTACATGCAAAATTTTATCATTTAATTTAACTCATTAAGACACAAACAGCCAAAAGCATCTACTGATATAAACTGTTGAATCCCTGTTAATCCATTAATCCTGTCAGTACATGTAAATAACTGGTGTAAAATGCAGTTTTTCATCTTTTCGTGGTCATCAGCTATGACCCATTTGGACGTTCAGAGGCTCCGTAGTTACCATGGAAACACCGTCATCTTCTACAACACTGATTCAACAGTAAAACCCATGGAGTTGGATCAATGACAGTGGATGGACACACTTTTTATGCTCAGTTATTTATATCTTTGCTGAAAATGTCACTTTTCCAGTCACTTTTCTCTTTTTTTTTTTTTGATATAATAACCCGCAACTTTAATCTGCACTTTTATGTACATCTACATACCTCATATCATAACCTGCATATTTGCACAACAATAATATTTGCACTCAACGTCTTACCACTGTGACAGTACTTTGCATCTTACACCGTCAATCAATTTTTACTTTTTTTTCTTTGCACCTTAACACATTTACTCTTTGCACAGAGTACTTGCTTCATTTTATTGTACCTATTTATTTTTCCTTGCTCAGTGTACCGTTTTATTTCCTATATTGTGTTTTACTTTAGTCTAAATTGTTGTAACAGTGCAGTTTATTTCCTTTATTTTAGTTTAGCTTAGCTTAACTGTTTACATTGGTCATGTGAAGGGAACTCGCAAAGTAAGAATTTCATTGCTCAGTACTGCTGTGTATTTGAAAATAAACTTCTTGAATCTCTATGTGGTCAGTAAATTAAATATAGGGAAATATCTGATTTTCACCTAAAAAAAACACAAACAGGCAGAAGATAATATTATGATAAGCGGAGATAAATCACTTAAGAAAGGTTACATTTAGAGAAAATTGTATTTGGGTACTGCCATAAAAGTAGCACTGGGTCTTTATGGGTTAAAAAAAATGATTCATCAGGTATCACCTCTGTCCCAAATGATATTAAAATAATAATAATATCACCTAATCTGATGCAGAGGATGTTACATCTACGTATTGCAAGTGAAAAATGAGAAAAATGAAGAGGAAAAACATACAGTGCATAGTTGAAACCAGATAAATAAGCTACCTCTTTCAGTGTCTATGAGGCAGATGATTAACTATAATGGTTAACAGTGTGTAGCAGTGTGTTTATACACTCTTGCTAATAAGTTGTTGGAGTCACCGCTGTGTGCTGAAACCCACATCCAGATGTTACTGACCAGCTGATACATGTGAACACAGTTGCTTTATTTTCCTTATGGATCCGACAGAGCTCAGTGGGTGGCAAAAGACCTTTTTAAGTAGCTCTTTCAACACAGTCCAAAGCAGAGAGATGTATGCTTCCTCATGTTTGCATGCCTGCATGAGTCTGTGTGCGCATCTGCATCTCAATCGGCCCATGGAGGCAAAGTGTGTTGTGGTAACATCTCTGGGGAGAAATTCTAAATGACTTTACCAACGTTGATTTACGACACAGTTGCTGCAAACCGCTGGGCTGTGATTATTAATCTACATGAGATTTAACATTAACATTATTCTTTATGACTTCTTCCTTGTTAATTCCCAGGGGATTTTTAGTGAGTTATTACCTCTCAGACGTAGTGCTAACTCACCACCTCTGCTTGCAAGATACAAAAAAAAAATGAAAATAAAAAAATTGCGTAATATGATATATATTATGCAATAGGAAATTGATTGTAACTGCTCCAGGATTAATAGATTGTACATAGAAAATTGAACTCATTAACAATTTGATGGCTGTGCAGTCTTTAATTACAAGGATTTTTCAGTGTTTTATTATTATACACATTGCACACAGGTTGTTCCACCTGTGAGGAGCTGTTAAGTTAATTAAAATTTATTGAAACTAAATTCACCTTTCATGAAAATATACACACTTTGCTGACATGGACAGGAAAAAAAAAAAAAAAAAAGTTGTCATCAGTCCTCGAGGGTGTTGTCTTTTTTATGTGTGTCCTTGTGTGTACTCATGGTTGTTAAAAAAACTACAGCCTGATTGCGACTCAGGTCTATTTTCAACCGAACCAGTCGTTTAGATTGCTGATAAAAGCGAGAGGCCGCAGCAGAACGCTTATCATCTGCAGCACATGTTGTCCAGACAATAGGACCTTTTACAGCCATTGTGTTAAATTACAATGGCCCTCTGTTGAAAAGAAGCCTTGTTTTGGGACAACTACTCTCCATTTTTGTTTCAAAAGAAGTTTTGTTTACATTTTTGCACTATTTCTGAAGGACACCTATCATTTCACATGTCTTATTTTTAAGTATGTGCGTGTTATGTTTTAGAATTACTATGTGAATTTCTTAAAAACGCCTCTGACTTATATCTTTTTTTAATTGATGTTTTTTTCTGAAAACTAATACTGAAACGGCACTTAAATCAAGATTATTTTCATCACATTTTAATCTTCACAGTCACATTGTATTAATCATATTATATTCTTCATTTAAACATAGATTTTGTATCTTGTATCTTAACCCTTTAACAACGGCAGCGCTGCATTTTGTACTTTAAAGCATTCAAATTACTGTAACTCCTGAACTGTTTATGCTATCCATAAAATTCAAATGGCATCGGAAAGCTGAGATCCTGAGCTTTCCAGAACTATTTAAGACTTGTGTTGGACTCTGTCACAAGTAGAAAGGAACGGTTTCAGAAACTTCCACACAAGCTAAAAAAAAACGCCTGGAAATAACAAGAAATATGAAGCCATAATATGGATACTGAATGTTCAAGACCAAAAAGCATGTTTGAGCAGATGTAAAATAGTTGAAAGTTTATTTCTGCAATCTCAAGAAGTTTCGTTATGGACATTTACAGTTGTTTCTGAGAATAAATATGCAAAAAACTTCAAGTCTGTTTTTTTCTTTTTTACTAAAGTACACTGTTTTAAGCATTTATTATTTATAATAATGATAATTAATGGTAAGATATTGAAAGTTACATTCTTCCTGAAAACCAAGGTGCAAAAGAATTAGCAAAAAAAAAAAAAAAAAAATCGCTGACACTTTTACCATGAAGAAAACATCTAAGCGCCCGTTATGATGGCAGTCTTAAAAGTGTTAAAGCAGTTTTCTCTGTGTTTTATGTTTCTTATTAAATATTTAGTAATGCAGGATCTAAAAAATACAAATTTATGAGCATAATCTGCTTTACATCCACATATCTACTAGTTCAAATATGTTCATACCAGTGTTTCATAATGATTTTTTTTGCCTCTTCAGGATATATTTATTTCCACATTCACAAAGGGAGTATGAGATAGACTTATAACACTGACCAAAAGTGGTTTAGACTTCACTCAAATGCAACATTCATGTGTACATTTTTTTTTTTTTTTACATATTCTTATCTCTTTTTTCTTCTTCAGATGGGCTGTCTGCTTTCCGTAGCTTCCTGCAGTCCGAGTTCAGTGATGAGAATATTGAGTTCTGGATGGCCTGTGAGGACTTCAAGAAGACCAAGAACCCTGTGAAGATGGCAGCCAAAGCCAAGAAGATTTATGAGGACTATATCCAGTCTGAGGGGCCCAGAGAGGTCAGGGACTCCTGCGTGTTCGTGATCTTTTTGATGTTGAACTCCTTATGGGATGGAAATAGTTCATTCAGAGCTAATACTGCAGAGTACATAATGTACAAATGGATGAATTATACACTTATTTACCATTAGCCAGCCAGGAAATCATGTTTGGAGAGTCAGAGATGATCATCTTGTGCAACCTAGACACCAAAGAAGTTATTATTTTAGAAATCTGTGCCTCTGTCTCTGAACTAGAACACATTTGTATCTTCATTATAGTGTTTTAATGACTCATTCAACAGCAGGTTTTTTTTTTTAGCTTTTCCTCATTGTCCGGGAAGTCAGGCTGAATGTCAGGTACACAAAATTAAACTCTTTACCACCGGAGATCAGAGTTCACGTCCTGTCTTTCCTGGATTTGTAGCTTTACTCAATAAAGAGGTCTGGATAGAGATAGGAAAAACTAAGGGTGTGAGTTAACCCATACAGACCCAGACCTACTTCTGTGCCAGTTCCCAGATGAGCTTTTCTCTACATTTAACCTTTATTAAGTAATTTATCAGCATTTATTATAATATTATCATCTGTATTTTGGGATTCTTTTTTTTTTTTTTTCAGTGAAAAAAAATCTGGTATTTTCCTATATTTAATTTACTAATCATGTAGATCAGGGGTGTCCAAACCTGATCCTCAAGGGCCAGCGTCCTGCAGGTTTTAGATAGTTCCCTCTTCCATCACACCTGGTTCAATTAATGATCAGCTCATCGTCAAACTCTGCAGAAGCCTGATAACGATGTAACGGCTTCCAGGTGTGATGGAAGAGGGAAACGTCTAAAACATGCAGGATACCGGCCCTTGAGGACTGGATTTGGACACCCCTGATGGAGATGTTCTCAGATGAAAGTTGAGGGTTATTATATCAGAAACAGAGAAAATTGAAAAAAAGATTACTTTTTCAGCAAAGATATCATTAAATGAACTTAAAACCAAGCATCTCTGACAACTGTCATTGCTCAACCTCCATTGGTTTTACTGGTGAATCATTGTTGTAGAAGATGATGGGGTTTCCACATTCACTACGGAGCCTCTGAACGTCCAAATGGGTCATATCTGATGACCATGAAATGTGACAAACTGCATTTTACACCACTTATTTACATGTATTAATATGATTAGTGGATCACCAGGTATTAAACATTATAGATCATTAGATGGTTTTGGTTGCCGGTGGATGTTTAGGTCTTTATGGGTTAAATATGACAGAATATATTGTACATGTTTGCAGACTAATTCTGTATGAAACCCAGCCCTGCTATATTTCACTAATCCTAAGCATAAACAGGGCTTAAATCTAACTGTAAGTGGTTAAATATTTACAAATGAACATTTTTAGCTAAAACTAAGCATAAAAATAGATGTTTGCATAATATCTGAGTGATGCAGTTAAAGTGGCTCATGAGCAGTGTATACACTAAATTCCTATGTAGATATAAAACATATTCTTGCCGAAGAGTTTATGGTAGAATCTGACTCTGGTAATTCACTTAGCCTGTATCAGTTCATACAGACAAGAATAAAAACATTTGGTTAAAAATAAATCAGATGAATAACTCTTGCTCATGTAAACACTTAGCGTTTTGATTATGAGTCTGTATTTGCTTTGAATGAATCAGCTGTAGAGTTAAAGTGAGCTGTAATAAATCCCATTTCATATCATTGCTGTCAGATGGAAAGCTCTGATGTCCAAAATTGTTATTTTTCAGGAAACTGGAAAAACGATGTATATCTAGATCACAGGTGTCAAACATGCAGCCCGGGGGCCAAATCTGGCCCGCCAAAGGGTCCAATCCAGCCTGCGGGATTAATTTGTGAAATGCAAAAATTACACTTAAGATTTTAACAATCACTGGTGTCAAAATAATTTTAATTCAGGTTACACATACAGACACATACAGTCCAATTAGATTTCAAGTGGGTCAGACCAGTAAAATATTGTCATAATAACCTATAAATAATGACAACCCCAAATTTTCTCTTACTTTTTTTGGTGTAAAAAAGTAAAATTACATGAAAATGTTAACATTACCAAGCTATACTTTTACAAAAAATGTGAATAACCTGAACAAACGGAAATGTCTTAAGAAAAGTAAATGTGATTTTACCAATATTCTGCCTGTTACTACATGTTTTGTGAGGTTGTAATGCACATGTGTAAATGATAAACTGATAAACCGAGGCAGAATATTGTTAAAATTTCACTTGTTTTTCTTCAGACAATTCAAGTTGTTCATGTTATTCAGATTTTTTAAGGAAACTTTGTAGATGTAAACCTGATCATAATATAATTTTACGTTTTTCACTGTTATTAATTTACTGGTCCGGCCCACTTGAGATCAAATTGGGCTGAATGTGGCCCCTGAACTAAAATGAGTTTGACACCCCTGTTCTAGATAAATGTATAGAGTTGAGAGATGTTGTCACGAGCTGTTTCTAACACTTTTCATAGTTAAATCTTTCTAAAACAGGCAGGCCAACATGAAGACCGACAAATAAGACAGTTTTATAACAAAAAAAAAAGACCAAAAATGGACAGCGATGATATCGAATCATATTCTTTATGGACAAAAACATTGGACACATCACATCTACAGTTTGTGGAAATTTTCCATTCCCACTGGTCTGAAATATTATGGTGATAACTTTACACACCAGTTGTTATCAATAATTATCACAATAAAGTCATAAAATTAAAAGACTGGGTTTTTTTTTTTTTCTTTTTTTTTTTTTTTCCCTGGGTGAGCCTTATAGAGGCAAGATGGTTAGTTGTGGGTTAAAGTTATTATTTTCTGTCGGAAAATTACCAATATTTGCGAAATATAGAGATAGAACCTTTAAAACAATGATTAAAAAATTCACTGTTGAGTGAAATTAAGAAAAAAAAAAAAAAAAAAACTTCTGAAGCATCTTCTAGGTGTTTGAGATGTCAGTCTAAAACATCATTAACACTAAAGGTAATATAAAATGTTTATGACAAAATGTATCATAATATAAAATGCCTCCTGTTAGCATTGAAGCACCTGAGGTCATTGGGTCCCAATACTTTTGTCCATATAGTGTATAACCCTAGTCTTCCCAAAGTGAACTCTACATGCATCTTTATCTGCTTCTACAGTACTTCTTTCTTCTGCTTCTTTGTTCTCTCGTTCATTCATTTCTGACACTGAAACCTTCCTCTTTCTCCGATCACAGGTGAATATCGACCACTTCACCAAGGACGTGACTCTGAGGAACCTGGTGGATCTGTCTCCTGAGACCTTCGACCTGGCCCAAAAGAGGATCCACGCTCTGATGGAGAAAGACTCCTTTGGTCGTTTCCTCCGATCTGAGCAATTCCAGGAGCTCCTGGTCAACTAAGCCTGAGGATGGAGGGGGTCTGAGGAGGAGGAGGAGGGCCGGGTGGGGTGGAGTGGGGTGGGGTGATGGGGACGTTTCCATCTGCAGTAACAGGAAAACATTAGATGACAAATAAAAATTGCTACGATTAGTTATTTCCATCTGAACTACATTTGTATATGACTGCAAAAAGATTTTACAAGAAATGCTAAAAAACATATGAGAAAATTAAATGACAAAAATAAATATCAAATGTAGCTACAGACAAAGACTGCTTTTTGGAATACCCTCACCTCCCCAACGAACACACATGAACTTCCATTTTAGTGAGGACTTCGACAATACTGAATTAATCCACCTTAAACGAGAACCATGCACCAGGAATACATCACCTGTTAAAATGTCCGTAAAAGCCTAAATGGTTTAAATTTCTGAAGGTAGCAGGGTATAAAGGTCTCTACGCAACAAAGAGTTAACATCCACACTAAAACTGCATTTTTCAGCCATGGCCACTCTGCAAATGCCTTCAAACTACCCTTTAAAAATGACACCTGAGTCATGTTTGACCATTTGGGCTGCACCGAACATTTGTAGAACCTGAACTATTTCAAGACCCCATGAACTACAACAGTACTGCTAATAATAAAAAAAGGTTTTGTACTGAAAGAGAAGTTAATTAGTCTCCAAACTGCTTCAGTGGGCCCGTTTACATGCACACTAAAACTGATCATTATCTGATTTCTGGAGTTATAAGATCATTTAAGCGATTATATTTTATCAGATAACAGCAGTAATCTAATTATGAGAACACATTTAGATTTCTCCCCAATACTCCTACAGTATGTCTTCATGCATGTATACCCTGGGGCGCTGTAAAGGGGGCGGGGGGGGTAAACATGACAAATTCATGGGGCCCAGCATTCCCAGGGGTCCCAGTGGATATAGGTTAGAAGTTGAGGAAATTTTGTGTAAGCTCCGGAGTAAAAGAGAGGCATAGAGGCCAGGAGTCGGACGTCCAAAGTTAAGTTTTACTTTTGGTTTCATGCCAGTTACGCACCCCCAGGTACCTCCCACCCCTACACCACGTACTAACCCCCCTGCTCCGACACAAATTTACAGATACTTTACTTTATGGGGCACTGTAATTGCTAGCGGCACCCCAGTGTATACCTGTTAAACCAATTTATTTAGTTATTTTACAAAAACAGGTCAAAAATCAGTCACACAATGAGAAGACGACAATCCCAATGAGTCCCATAATGGACTAAAACATCTAAACCAAGGTTTTTGAATTATCACATTTCTGCACTAATAATCATCTAATTACTCCCAGTTATCATGTACACGGGCTCGGTTTTTCTCTTACAACACATTGCCTAGTCTGTATAATCATCAGTAGGCTTCTACCTATCAGTGTTTCACTTTTTTTTTAATGTTTTTTGGAGTCCACAATATAGGATTTATACATTAAAGGGGATTTTTTTTTTCCTTTTTTTTTTTCTTCTTCTTTTTATTCATGAAAGGGGATTTTAACACACCTGCAATATGAAAACAAGGCAGGCAGATGTATTTTAGAAACTGTAAAACTTTGCCAAAGTGCAAATAAAGGGTCAATATTAAATGGATTAAGTGAAAATACAAAATATAAACAGTAAATAAATGTCTTCAGTAATAATGGCTTCAGATAAAGTCTTTCCAAATAAAGCCTAATCCAGGTTTTTGATCTCTTAAATGTCACATCAGATTAAAAAAAAATGATAATAATAACAATTCTTATTCAGTCTGATGTCACAGGGAGCTTAAAGGGCTTTGTGGTTTTCCAAGATATTAGTATCTGGAAAGGCTGTGACCTATAATATCTGTAAATTTTATTTTATTATTATTATTTTTTTTTTTTTGTGGGAGATGACAAATGGGAAAATACATTTACAGATTCTGCTTTGTTAAACTAACCAATGCTTTGAATGATTTCCAGCAAGAACCAAATATTTTGTTTGTTTTCTTGTTTTAATAAAGAACCTGTGCATAGTTTTCATGAATAACTGCAGTCACATAGCACTCATTTATCTCTTCCACTCTCTCACACTCACAAAAAAAAACACACATATGCTGTAAATTTGGATGTTAACCAAGCTCTCCCTTTCGCTTACGATGGGTCCTGTGAGAGCCACCCTTGAGAACAGTGCTGCTTAGTTGGCTCAGTGGTCAAGCTCCATGGCTACCACTAAACTGCAAGTTGCTAAGATGGGAAAATCAAGTAGGAGGGAATCTCAGACAAAGAAGTGAATAGAGCAGTGGGTTTTATTTTTATAGTGAAGGGTCTTTTTCCCATGTGACAATGCCAGATTTGTATTCATGCTGAGTTGCTAAAAACATGCATAATGAAAAAAAAACAAACATGGGAGACAGAATTTGCAGGTTTGCCGCAACTGACAAAGCCAAAACTGGTGACTACAGCCATGTATACACAGAACTGGGTATTTACAGAAACATCCGTTTTCAATAATAATAATACACATCAGAAAGTGTTCATCTACATGAATCTGCATAAAAAAGCCGATCATGGGGTTTGGTTTAGGATAAATCATTACATTGATCCATATTTTTTTTTGTCATAAACTGTGGAGTTCAGGACCCTAAAACCATATTCACCTTGTTCACACTCAAACAATAGAGAAAATAGTTTTAAAAAACCTCCACATTGGCCAGAGTTTTAAGAAATAATCTTTTCAGTGACCGAAGCCAGAGGTTTCACGTGAATGAAAGGCAAAAATGCATGAGAATATATGTTTTTCTAAATACCTGGTAACGTGTATACATGACATCAGAAAGCTAAACACAAGCCACAGCTTTTAATTTTATAGACAGTTATCCACGTCTAAGCTTGAATTGTTAAGAATTTAATGCTAGATTGGTGATCATAAGACTAAAATAACAGAATCGCACACATTACATTGACATTTCATCAAGATATTTACTTTGCAAGTTATACAACACAAAAACACAAACATTATTATTTAGTAATACATATAAAACACTGCTAATTTACTAATTTACAGTTGTAAGATGAGACAGACTATGAGGTTTGGTTCAGTGTTGGTTTCCTGCAGAGTGTCACGTCATCATATTTAGTTGAATGTAGCAAACATAAAGTGTGATTATATTTACTCTTATATGCTTTTCATATTTATCAAAAGCATATGTCATAACCAACATGAGAATACTTTCTAAATATTCAGCATTTTATAAGTCCTTATTGTTGATAAGATGGAAAATTATCCAAAACTAAAGACATTTAAACTGATATCAGCTCTAATTTACAACATGTTTAAGTTTGTCTAAAATCTGAACTGAAAGTGGTTCTTAAGAGGCTTTGGTAAAGGTGTGTTATGGCACAGATTGTCCACTCTGTTGTCATAACCATAAGTGTTATATAGGTCAGTAATCAGCCTGATGGAAAAACCAATAAGGGCTTTAACAGTGCTGAATATGTGTTACATAATGTAGCCTTGCATGTACGTTTGAGTCAACTATATAAAAATATATATGCATACAATTCTTGAAGATGTATTTATTTTTATGTGTAAATATCTATTTGAAAACTACTGTGTTGTTCTTAAGTTATTCTTAAATACAACAATGGAATCGATGATTCTTTGAGCTGGCAGGGACTCGACCCAGAGTCTGTTCACTGTGATAAAAGAGGAAACATCTGACTTTACATTGTCACTTCGTTTTTCTTCATAGATACATATATTTTTAATGTGTGTGCACAAAAGAACCAATCAGTCACTGACTTTCATACCAGCTTTATGTGTTTTTCTCCTGGTCTGGTGTCAAATTCCCAGTTCTACTTTGTACCTGCCAGTGATGGGATTGTGAAGGGAACAACTGAAGGCAATTGTGCATATTCCCGTCCATCTTTGGAGATGCCACTGGACTGAATGTTAGCGAAGGAAGGAAGGGAGGGAGGGAAGGAAGGAAGGAAGGAAGGAAGGAAGGAAGGAAGGAAGGAAGGAAGGAAGGAAGGAAGGAAGGAAGGAAGGAAGGAAGGAAGGAAGGAAGGAAGGAAGGAAGGAAGGAAGGAAGGAAGGAAGGAAGGAAGGAAGAAAGAAAGAAAGAAAGAAAGAAAGAAAGAAAGAAAGAAAGAAAGAAAGAAAGAAAGAAAGAAAGATGTGACCTTATTGATAAAACCTTTTCTCTGAAAATTATTCTGTGATTAATGATAAAGTAATTATTGTATGCACAAAGTTTGTACTGCATGGTGTTATTATGATGGATATTCCAGATAGATAGATAGATAGATAGATAGATAGATAGATAGATAGATAGATCTACCAAAAAACAAAAGAGTAAATACAAAAATTTAAAAAATTAAAAAAAAATCATCTCTATTTTGTCCTAATCCCTGTCAAAGTGCACGTTATGTTTTATCATAAAAATTCTGTTATTGTATTGAGAAATTCTATATCTCAGTTGTTGATGTTTAACTACTTTTTTTTTTTTGCATTTGCTGATGTCTTTTTTTAATTTCTTGGTCAAAAACAGCTTCTGCTTGACAAGTTAAACATTCCTTTCAGCAGGAATATGCATCATAATAACACCATTCTGTACAAATAATAAATACTTCCTAGCATTAATCACTAAATAATTTTCAGAGAAAAGTGAAAGAAACCATATGTCCCGTACACTGTCTAAAAGCAGGTGCATAGAAGTGTTTTTCTTTGCTTCTCTGAACACCACTAAAAACATCAGTGATAGAAAAAAAAAAAAAAACCAGAACGGAAACAGATGCGACTGATTGCCAAAACAAACACTAAGAGGCATGCTTGGATGCGTTACTACCACGATTCCTAGAAATAGATGGAAAAGGTCAGCCGTTTGTGTCCCTGAAGGAGGTTAGTGACATTTCTGCAGTACACTGTTACATATACAGATGCTTCACAGTGGTTTACCGGAGGCTGAGAGACACTTTGGTAATTGGCGTCACAAGTCTGAGCGAACTAAACATGTTGAGAGAATTTAATACATTCTCTTTTTTTATTGTTCCTGATTTGTGATCTGCTTATAAATGTGAAGAAAGATGAAGAAGAAGAAGAAAAAGAAGAAGAATTAGCCCCAGAAAACAGTGCATGTTAACCCATTAACACCCAAACATCAACCTAAACCATCCACTGATCAAAACTGTTAAATATCTGTTGATCCACTAATCCTAGCAATCCAAGTAAATAATTGGTGTAAAATACAGTTTGTCATCTTTTCATGGTCATCAGATACGACCCATTTGGACGTTCAGAGGCTCCGTACTGAACGTAGAAACACTGTCATCGTCTACAACATTGATTCACCAGTAAAACCCATGGAGTTTAATATAAAACTATAAACGACAGTGGATGGACACACTTGGTTTTGCATTCATTTATTAATGTCTTTGCTGAAAAAGTCACTTTTATTCAGTTTTCTCTGTTTCTGATATAATAACCCTCCACTTTAGTCTGTGCTTTTATGAACATCTACATCAGGGGTGTCCAGTCCGGGTCCTCGAGAGCCACTATCCTGCATGTTTCAGATGTATCCCTCTTCCAACACACCTGATTCAAATGACGAGCTCTGCACAAGCCTGATAACAACCGTCAGGTGGGCTGGAAGTGGGAAACATCTAATACATGCACTGTAAGCCCGGACTTTGTATTTACTAAAATGCTTTAATTACAATGTACGTAAATGATTTAAGTTTATTACATTGCTATAACATGTTAAGTATGTTCTACTAATTTGTAGACACAGTCGAAAGTACGAAAAAGTTTAAGTTGAATGGATTTAAATCACTAAGTTTTAGTCATGACCACACCTTTTTATCTCCGCATTGCATTGTGGGTATTGGGCATGTTGTTGGAAATGTGTTATTTTTTTGTGCAGGGGTTCAGCGGGGTTGTGGTGTTAGTGTTAATTTGGACTTAATGTGTGTATGGCAATGTTTATTGGCCTTTTTGTGTTTGTTTTTGTATTTTTGTAGAGCTGCACCATGAGTTAGAGCCATAGGCTGAACAATCGCTTTACTGTTCAGCTGTGTCTCAATTTGTTTAATATAAATGTTCATGCTTTGCCAAATTGGAAGCACTTCCAGTACAGGCAAATTACATTAAGCTAACTTCCTACCTAAGTTCCATTCATGCTGTAATGTGTTAAGTTGACTAATTTTAAAAGGTGATATATATCACAAAGCTGACTTCAATTTAAATCACTGTAGATTGAGTCCAATGACCTGATGATATTAAGTTAATGATTATACAAAGTAATTCACAATGCAACAGATTTGAAGTTAAATTAACTTGGCATTTAGTGTGTTGTACTTAAAACAGCAATTCCATTCAAATCAAGCATTTAAGCTTAATACACTCAACTTTTCATTACTCATTACTTAAATTTTTTAAGGTAACCAGTTTACTCAAATTTTTTAGGTAAACTCAACTTATCTGGTCTTACAGTGTGCAGGATAGTGGCTCTCGAGGACAGAGATTGGGTACCCTGGATCTACATGATTAATGAATTAAATGCAAAAAAAAAAAAGACCTGATTTTCATTGGAAAAAATGCAAAATAAAGAAAATACACTGGTTACATTAAATGGTGATAAATCACTTAAGAAATGGTTAACCCATGAAGACCCAGTGTTACGCTTGTGGCAGTTCCCAAATAAGTTTTCTCTAGATTTCACTGTTCTTAAATTAGTTTTTCACCATTTATTAGAATTATTGTCTGTATTTTGTGTTTTTTCATTGTAAATCTATGTATTTTCCTACATTTAATTCACTGATCATTCATTTTCTGAACCCGTTTTATCCTCACTAGGGTCACGGGGGTCGCTTGGAGCCTATCCCAGCTACATAGGGGCGAAGGCGGGGTACACCCTGGACAAGTCGCCAGTTCATCGCAGGGCTGACATATAGAGACAAACAATCACTCTCACATTCACACCTATGGGCAATTTAGATTAATCAATTAACTTATCAGTGCATGTCTTTGGATGGTGGGAGGAAGCCGGAGTACCCGGAGAGAACCCACACAGACACGGGGAGAACATGCAAACTCCACACAGAAGGGTCCCATCCCCCATCGACTGGTGTTGGAATCGAACCCAGGACCTTCTTGCTGTGAGGCACGAGTGCTAACCACTGCACCACCATGTGCATCATGATCATGTAGATGTTCATAAAAGCTCTGTAAAAGGCTAAGTACAAAGGCAGAACCCAAAAGCAAGACCACGAATGACCAATAAGGTTTGGTGTTTTTATTAAACACTTTCACAGGGAAAATGACACTACACAGAGAATATTTGACTTCTGTAGAGCCTCCGGTTCCGGGGATAAACGTCTGGGCTGCGGGTGGAATCGACAGACGACCAACTTGGCCGAGCCGGGAAAACCCCCACAGAATCCCCACTAGGGACAGACAGAGGGTGGTCAATAAACAAGCCAGGTCATACACGGAAAGACAGTCATACAAGCAACGGAACATGGGGGACAGGCTAACTCACGGTAGTAATCCAGGCAGAGGTCGAAACACAGGTGATCGTTGGAGGCTGAGGTATTAAAGGGAGAAGGCAGATACAGAGTCGGGTAAACGAACCAGGTCGGGAACAGGCAGGCAGGATAGGAACAGGCTGAATCGGTGGTCAAGGGACGAAAACAGGTCAAACACAGCAGACAAACGAACAGGATCCAAGAACCGCTGGTAAGTGAACACAAACGAGTTGTAGAGCACAAACTGGCAACTAAACAGGGGAAGACTGAGGGTTTAAATACACAGGAGGGCGGGAAGACAATGAGACACAGGTGGAGATAATCAGGGAGGAGTCAGGTAATCAGGGAAAAGGTGAACACGATCAGGGAGAGGAAGTAAAGACAACAGACAAGACACATGAGGGAAACTTAACAAAATAAAACAGGAAATGACAAACAAAACAGAAAAGACAGACAAAGTCCAAACGCCGACATGACAAGCTCAGGTCAAAGTTGAGGCTTATTTCATCAAAAACAGAGAAAATGGAAGGAAAAGTGACTTTTTCAGCAAAGATATCAATAACTGGATAATAAAAAAACAAGTGTGTCCATCCACTGTCATTGATCCAACTCCACGGGTTTTACTGGTGAACCAATGTTGTAGAAGATGACGGTGTTTCCACGTTCACTACGGAGCCTCTGAACGTCCAAATGGGTCATATCTGATGACCATGAAAAGATGATAAACTGTATTTTACACCAATAATTTCCATGTATTGATAGGATTAATGTATTGGCAGGTATTAAACAGTTTTGACCAGTGGATGCGTTTGGGTCGGCAGCAGCTGTTTGGGTCTTTATGGGTTAATATTGAGGAAAATTCATTTGGGAACTGCCACAAAAGTAGCACTAGGTCTTTTTGGGTGAAGGTTTTCATATTTATTTATTTTACTGCCTTCTGAGTAGATGCAAAACCACAGAATATTTGTAAATCTGTCTCTTGGGACACAAACAGGGATTTTATGAGAAATATAAGACTCCACATTAACTGTGTAATTTTAATTGTCTGTTTGGGTTTCAGAAAGTTATACAGACATCACGGCACCAGGACTTGGGAAAAATCAGTCTGAAAGCCCAGTCTAAAGGACCCTGTATTGATGGTTTAAGACCACAGATCTATACAGTTGTGTTTACGTTGACTCAAGCATCATTAACGGGCAGAAGACGTGGGCGCTGTACGATCAGTGAGCACACAGGATATTACTCACTCAGTTCTTCACATCTTGTTGAGGCAATCTCATGGTTTCAGGGCTTTTTTATACATTTGCACAAAAAAGAAGAAGAATTTGTTTACCTCTTCAACAGGATAGATATTTTTCCTTTTTTTAAAAAAAAATGGAATTATGCATTTTAAAACATTTCCTTGTGGTCTACATAAACTGTAAATGTTATGCTTGGGTCTGAATTTTTCATTAATTCAACTCCACAGGCCCATCTTCAACCCTTTTCATTTTTAGCCTACCGGCCAACAGTCCATAAGCTACTGTCGTCATGCAGCATCCGTCGTCGTCTGTCGTCCGTTACAAAAATTTCAATCATCTTCATCTCCGAAACTACAATTCCGATTGACTTCAAACTTGGTATACAGCTTCTTTATGATGATGTCAACAAAAGTTAGTGAAATTATTTGCATCCGGATCTGATTCTGGATTTGGTGCGACTTTGAATAATTTCCCCATTATAACAGATAGGAAGTGGATCGATGCAATAACTCAGTAAATATAAATGATATCCAGTGTAAATTTCTACAGTCCAGCCATGATGGGGAGATGACCAAAACATAATGTCCACATGCTGATCAGGATCTTCTTCTGGATCCGGGAACTTACGAAAAATTTAACATGGGCTCTTATGGGGAAAAAATTTCAATCGTCTTGTTCTCCGAAACTACAGTTCTGATTGACTTCAAACTTGGTATACAGCTTCTTTATGATGATGTCAACACAAGGTATTGAAATTATTTCGATCCGGATCTGATTTTGGATTTAGTGCAACTTTGAAAAATTTTTCCATTATAAGAAATAGGAAGTGGATTGATCCAGTAAATCAGTAAGTATCAATGATATCAAGTTGGAATTTGAATTTTTTACAGATCTGATTGGAATATGACCAAAACACGGGCTATTTCTGTAATATAATAAATACAAATAACTGGGTGATAATAAATGGCATCTGAATACATTTCCCAAAGTTTTTAATTTGGCCGGTAAGCTACAGGGCCATTGGTCCTATTTTTATTAATTTTTTTAAATTGTATTTTTATTTATTTGCACATCATAAACAGCAAGAGAAAAAAAAAATCATGCAAGTGTTACGGGTACCGCAGCGGCAGCACCGTGTAAACAGATATATTCCTGAAAAACAGGATAATAAAGATGAGGCAGGGCAACAGCGTGTCATTGTCTCTGAGGCCTCTGCAGTTATTTATTCATGAAACTCATGAAAAGCAGGTGCATTTACCTTCACAATCATGTTGTTTCTTCTCCAATTTGTTTTCAATGTCTTTTAACATTTCTTTTCAGTTTAGCATTTCAATTACAAAATCCATAACAAAATAAATCTCAGTATACAAAATAAATAAAATTCCCATACTTTTCTGACTGTATTCACTCTATTATACTACATGAAATACATAAACCATGGCATAATCAACCATTTACTCATGACCATGAATGTAATTTCTATGAGCAAAGCTCATTCACTGTTAATATATAAAACAACAGACTACACAGAGCACTCTAAACTTACTTTCAATTTAAAACAGGTGTAACTTAAAATATCGGACTAACAGAATCACCATTTCAGCTTTAAATTTAAAAAAAACTCTGTACATTCACCTAATATGATGGGACATAAACTACACACAGCTAAAGCTTAAATTAACACTTCTAACACATACGTATTCACATTTACCAATGGAGAATTACACGTGTGTGCGCCACAATGCTTAAGCTAATCAAATACGTGCATCATTGTTAGCTAGCATCCCTCGTACATAGCTAATCACATGTTAGCATTGAAACTGATACCAAGACAAAAAAACACATCTTTCTCAACAAACTATCTGGCCAGCATAGTTAATTGACTTCTCCATGCGACTTTTATCCGGGTTTTGTGATGTTATGCACATTACTAACCTGAAAAACCGGATAATAAAGATGAGGCAGGGCAACACCATGTCGTTTTCTCTGAGTCCTCTGCACTTCTGAGAAAGTCCACAGCGCATATACAGAGACTCACTACACAGCCGCGCCCCCTGCTGGTTTCAGCGAGTATTGTCCACTCATGTAATTGAGATCAATTTTACTAAAACACAAATAAATTTATCTCTGGGAGATAACTTTTTCTCCGAAATAAAATACATTTCAATGTGTTTTAAAAAAAAAAAAAAGACAATAATTCACAATTAAACATTTCAAAACCCAAATGTACCGTAGTTTTGTGGTCGTCACACAAGTAACATCATTGTGCAGGAGAGGATAGATGTAAATATCTCCCCGGAAATAAACAATACACAGAAAAAAAAAAAAGAAAAAAAAGAATTAAAAATACGATATAACTGAAATAATAATCTAAAGTAAAAACAATAGTAATACAAATCAAATGATATACAGCCTTACATTTTTTCGTAAATTAGAGTCCTTTTCAGATGCTTTTTAAATAATAATAAAGAAGATGCTGATTAAATTTCTGAGTAATGACAGCAGAAAGATCGTTTTTAGCACTGGCCCTTTAAATGCAAATGAGCCACTTCACGCCCCGCTCCCTCCAGGTTGTTGATCGTGTTTCTGTCCCGTTCAGCCACTTGTGTTCATTAAAACAACCAACAATTGAACATTTTAGGTAATCGGCTCAAAGTTTGGACATATTTTCAGTATGGACTACAACTGCTGCTGACAAACAATCATGTCGTATTCAGAGAAATGTTCATCAGTAGTCTTGACCTTATATGTGCCACTGTCGTGACATAACTAGATATAGACGTAACAAATTAAGCAGGAATTAAAACGAGTTGTAGAAATCCACTCGATTTTTGCCAAAATGAAAATAAAGATAGCTTTGCAGCACCTGGAGGGTTCAAATTCAAACTTTATGAACAATTATGGTCCCCAAATACACAAATAAATGAACCAAAGACTAATAAAAGTGGGTTTAGCAAAATATGACCCCTTTAAGGAAAGTAAGAAAACATTCTGTCATCTCTCCAGTGATCTCTGCAGCTGGCAGTGAAATCCAACCGCTGACGAAGACACAGCCACAGTGTCTGTCCAGCCCTGCATTGGTCAATGTCACAGGAGTTTACACTGGCAGCAGCACTGATCAGACAGAAGGAGCCTGTTTAAAGTGATGCTAATCGCTAAAACATGACTTACTGTGCTGTACTTTGACTTATAGGACTTAATTGTGATGAAATATATCAATGTTTCCGAATAAACACAAAAATAATCCTATATGTATTTAAGAACCAGCATTTTAAAGGTGAAAAATTTACCCATAAAGACCCAGTGCTACTTATGTGGCATTTCTAAAATAGTTTTTTTTCTCTATATTTAACTTTTCTTAAATGATTTATCACCATTTATTATAATATTATCCTCTGCATTTTGTGTTTTTACAGTAAAAATCTGGTATTTTTCCATATTTGATTTACTGAACATGTAGAAGCTCAGACTAAAGTTGAGGGTTATTATATCAGAAACAGAGAAAACGGAAGAAATGGGACTTTTTCAGCAAAACATATCACTAACTTAACATATACCAAGTGTCTCCATCCACTGCTGTGAGACTGTGGTTCGTATTACAGCTGCAGACTGAGAAAAACATGATTTTTGTGTGATAACCATTAACCCATAAAAACCCAGTGTTACTTTTGTAGCAGTTCCCAAATTAAATTTTCTCTATATTTAACCTTTCTTAAGTGATTTATCGCCATTTAATGTAATATTATCTTCTTTATTTTGCAGTTTTTCAGTGAAAATCATGTATTTTCCTATATTTAATTCTCTGGTCATGTAGATGTTCATAAAAGCTCAGAGTAAAGTTGAGGGTTATTATATCAAAAATAGAAAAAAACTGAATAAAAAGTGACTTTTCCAGCAAAGATATTAGTAACGGAACATAATAACTAAGTGCCTCCATTCATTGTCATTGATCCAACTCTATGGGTTTTACTGATGAATCAATGTTGTAGAAGATAACGATGTTTCCACAGTAACTATGGAGCGTATGAACGTCCAAATGGGTCATATGTGATGACCATGAAAATATGATAAACTGTATTTTACACCAATTATTTACATGCGTTGATAGGATTAATGGATCAACAGGTGTTAAACAGTTTTGAACAGTGGATGCTTTTGGGTCGGCAGCAGCTGTTTGGGTCTTTATGGGTTAAAATCATCCTGAGCCTATTAGCTATTTAGAATCAACCATTAATGGATTACTCTACATCATGAATTTGTATAAAAAAATAATAATTAAAAATATACATTAATGTCCTCTAATCAAAGATAAGCAGTCAACCTGTTTATGCGAACCACTGGATTCTCACTGGGGCCAGTGATTTTTATTTATTTATTTATTGGGGTGGGGTGGGGGGGGGGACCTGACACAACATGTTAACAAATCAACAGGTTGCAGATTTACATTTTTGGTCTTTGTAGGTTCATCATTCAGTTCTCTTTGGGAATGGCAGAGGCTGATGGCAGAGGAAAAAATGAGCAAATACATACTAAATCTATTAATGTACAATTAGACCAAGGACCTGTTTTTCCACAAGGACAAAAACAAAACAGTGAAGAGCAGAACAAAAAACAGCTGCTTTAAAAAAAAAAAAAAAAAAAAAAAAAAAAAAATTCCTGACCAATTCCTTCCTGGCAGACATGCATTTTGTCTATTTCTAACATTCTCACCGATTATCCCTCTGATTCCATGAGTCACCTGTATCTTATTCTCATTCACTGCAGATACTTAATTGTTTGTTCAGCTCAGATCTTTCCAGACTAAACCACACTTATCTAAACTACACGGACCCAGATACCTTTATCTCTCACGCAAAAAAAAAAAAAAAAAAATCTCCATCCACATGAAAGTACACCTGACATACCTTCAATATGATGTTAAACCAACTAAGAGAGGTCTGAATTATGGGATTGTAGGAGTGTGCATTCAGTTCCACAATAAAATAAGCAGTCACTACAATGTTTTCTTCAATTTCTTGTTCGTTTTAATGCCTGGTACAACTAAAAGGTACATTTGTTTGGACAAATATAATGATAACAAAAATAGCTCATAAGAGTTTAATTTCAGAGCTGATATCTAACCATTTTCCATGGTTTTCTTAATAATAATAATAATACATTTTATTTATAAGCGCCTTTCAAGACACCCAGAGACACTGTACAACAAGATAAAACAAACAATCCATAAAATACAAAGAAATAAACAGATTAAAACAAATAATTACTATATATAGAAATGAAGTTGTAGAATGGAGATTAGAGCTTATGGGGGGTAGGCTATTCTGAAAAGGTGAGTTTTGAGTCTGGATTTGAATGTGGGGAGAGAGTCACAGTTACGGATGGATGGTGGGAGGGAGTTCCAGAGCTGAGGGGCAGAGCGGCTGAAGGCTCGGCCTCCCATGGTGCTGAGGCGGACAGGGGTGCACGGTGAGGTGGACAGAGGAGGAGGACCTGAGGGAACGGACTGGAGTGGTGACACGGAGGAGGTCTGACAGGTACTGAGGAGCGAGATTGTGGATGGATTTAAATGTCTACAGGAGGAGTTTGAATTCAATTCTCTGTTTGATTGGGAGCCAGTGTAGTTCCTGGAGGATGGGGGTGATGTGGTGGTAGGAGGGGGTTTGGTGATAATGCGGGCAGCAGAGTTGTGGCCCAGGTGGAGCTTATGGAGGGACTTTTGGGGGAGACCGAATAGGAGGGAGTTACAGTAGTCAAGGCGGGAGGTTACGAGACTGTGTACAAGAATAGAGGTGGTATGGGGGGTGAGGGAGTGGCGGAGACGGTTGATGTTGAGCAGGTGGAAATATGCAAACTGGGTGACGTTATTGATGTGGGATTTGAAAGACAGTAGGCCATTGAGGATGACACCCAGACTCTTAACCTGAGGGGAGGGGGAGACTGAGGAGCTGTCAATAGTGAGGGAAGAGGTGTTGGTTTTGGAGAGAGTGGATTTTGTGCCAATGAGGAGCATTTCTGTTTTGTCATTATTAAGTTTCAAGAAGTTGGAGGTGAACCAGAGTTTAATTTCAGAGAGGCAGGAGGTGAGGGAGGAGGGTGGGAGTGTGGAGCAAGGTTTGGTGGTGAGGTAGAGCTGGGTGTCATCCGCGAAGCAGTGAAAATGGATGTTAAATTTTCTGAAAATATTGCCAAGGGGGAGAAGGTAAATGACGAAAAGAAGGGGCCCCTTGATAATCTAATCTAATCTAATCTAATTCTTGATAACCAAAATCACTTCAGTTCTTACATCAATATCTACATGGTATTGTACTGACAAAAACAGTGCGTTTAGGTATTCCGTGTTTTCTTCTCTGTCTGTTTTAATCACATGACACACACAGGAGTTAGTACTTGATTGCATAACCAGTGTTGTTGGTGACTTTTGATGGTCTAATAATTTTTTGTGTGACTGTGTGTATTTATGTGATGTTTGACCATGTAAAATGATATGTCATGTTAGCAAGTTTAACACATCCACTAACATGTACAAACGGATAAAAGCACAGATGTGAGAAAATTCTAAGCTTAGCTGTGTAGATGAAAAAAATATGAGGCTTTAATATATATTCACTCAGAGTTTCCAGAAGGTCAGTTTTCAATGACCTTCAAACACAGTTGCACATGGACAAAAAGCCAAAACATTTGACGACTGTGTTGTGTCGTGTTGTCGCTTCCTAACTGGACCAATGGATGGCAACAGTGAAAAATACCCTCCAGCATAACATCATCTCCGTCTAACATGTAAAAGTAAGAATTGTCTTAAAGGTAAATTGTCAATTCTATGATTACAGGGATGTACAAGTAGTATCAGAACATCAGAACTCATGGTTTCTTACAATTACTGGGCACATACACTGAACAAAAATATAAACGCACCACTTTTGTTTTTGCTCCCATTTTTCATGAGCTGAACTCAAAGATCCAAAACTTTTTCTATGTACACAAAAGGCCTATTCCTCTCAAATATTGTTCATAAATTTGTCTAAATCTGTGTTAGTGAGCACTTCTCCTTTGTCCTTTGCTGAGATAATCCATCCACCTCACAGGTGTGGCATATCAAGATGCTGATTAGACAGCAGGATTATTGCACAGGTGTGACTTAGGCTGGCCACAATAAAAGGCCACTCTAAAATGTGCAGTTTTACTGTATTGGGTGGTCCAGGGGGAGAAAACCAGTCAGTATTTGGTGTGACCACCATTTTCCTCGCACAGTCTTCTTCATGAATTCTCTGAAACAGCTTTGGAGATGTCTTATGGTAGAGAAATGAACATTCAATTCACAGGCAAAAGCTCTGGTGGAGATTCCTGAAGTCAGCATGACCATTGCATATTCCCTCAAAACTTGTGACATCTGTGGTATTGTGCTGTGTGATAAAACTGCACATTTTGGAGTGGCCTTTTATTGTGGCCAGCCTAAGACACACCTGTGCAAAAATCATGCTGTCTAATCAGCATCTTGATATGCCACACCTGTGAGGTGGATGGATTATCTCAGCAAAGAAGAAGTGTTCACTAACACAAATTTAGACAGATTTGTGAACAATATTTGAGAGAAATAAACCTTGTGTGTACACAGAAAAAGTTTTAGATCTTTGAGTTCAGCTCATGAAAAATGGGAGCAAAAACAAAAGTGGTGCGTTTATATTTTTGTTCAGTGTATTTGCAGTATTCGCAGCTGTTTACACAAAGCAACTGTAATAAAACCTTAACAATTTATGACTAGGTTTAAAAATATTCACTGTTGTCATTAATATCCCTGTTTAGTAACCCATGAAGACCCAAATATCCAACATCGACCAAAACCATCTACTGATCTAAACTGTTTAATACCTGTTGATCCATTAACCCTATCAATACATGTAAATAATTAGTGTATAATACAGTTTGTCATCTTTTCATCATTTTCATGGTTGTATAAAGTCAATCCAACTGATGGTATGAGATACTCCGTGTTTTCCAGGAAATGAGATTTTCCTAATTTTTTTTAATTCAATCCCATTTATATTTTAATCCATAAAGATCCAAACAATCACCAAATCAAAATACCTGTTGATCCATTAATCTTATCATTACATGTAAATAATTGGTGTAAAATACAGTTTATCATCGGTTCATCGTTTTCATTGTTTTCATGGTTGTGTAGGGTCAAACCAACTGATGGTATGAGATACTCTGTGTTTTCCAGGAAATGAGATTTGCCTAATTTTTTAATTTATGCCCATTTATATTTTAACCTATAAAGACCTAAACAGTCACCAAATCAAAATACCAGTTGATCCACTAATCCTGTCAATACATGCAAATAATTGGTGTAAAATACAGTTTGTCATCTTTTCATGGTCATCAGATATGATCCATTTGGATGTTCAGAGGCTCCGTAGTGAACATGGAAACACCGTCATCTTCTACAACATTGATTCACCAGTAAAACCCATGGAGTTGGATCAATGACAGTGGATGGAGACACTGGGTTTATGTTCAGTTAATGATAGATTTTATGGGGAAAAGTCACTTTTTCTGCAGTTTCTCTGTTTTTTTTATGTAATAACCCTCAACTGTAATTTGAGTTTTTATGAATATTTTTACGATCAGTAAATTAAATATAGGAAAATACCTGATTTATAGTAATAAAATGCAAAAGACAGAGGATTTTATTATAACACTGGTCAACAACAAATTTATTGTTTAAGTTTTTTGAGCTGATTTAGGATAATTTTGGTGTGCTGAATCCAAAAATCACATTAATTTTGCTCAATCAGGTCAACTTTCTGAACTATGCTACATATTGGCTTTTTAACATTTTTGCGTACATTTATGGGCATTTTCCCATCATATGATACAAAATTCTTTCATATTTCTTGCAATAAACGAGTTCTGAAGATTTTACTTTTGCCAATTTATGATTAATGTTTTTTTTAATATTACAGGTGAATGAAATGGCTTCGACTAGAAGATCTGGCAAAAATAAGCCTGACGTATTCTGCTACATCTGCGGTGAATACACCATTGTACCTAACAGGAATCAAGTCACAAGTTTCATAAAGTGTGCTTACCAATCTTATTTTGGTATTAATTATTATATTTTGTGAGAAGATCAAATTTTTCAAAATCAAATTAGCAAAAAAAACCTGACCTGATTGAGAAAAACAGATGTCATTTTTGGATTTAGCGGTACAAAATGGTCCTAATTCAGTTGAAAAAACCTAGACAACTTGCAAAAAAACATTTTTTTGTAACCCAGTGTAATAAATGGTGGTAAATCACTTAAGACAGGTTAAATATAGAGAAAATTTCATTTGGAAACTGACATAAAAGTAGCGTTGGGTCTTTATGGGTTAAAGTCCTGGATCAGTATTGGTCAGTAGGTGGACTAGTTCACCATAGCTGAAAAATAAACATGAAATATTTAAGGATTTACACGAAAAACCACCAGCGCTCTCAAGTATCTGAGGTGCCTTATATGTATTTGGTTTAATGAGTTCTGAAGTCTGTCATGTATGTCTTTTCTGAGTCAATGGGTTCATGGAGTTTGGAATGTAGAGGGTGAGGGGCCTATAACCGTGAAGAATCAATATCCTTTAAGGGATACCAGATGTTCAGGGACGTAAACAACAGACCTATATAAGGGTATGTCACGTATAGATCGTGGGACTTCACATCGGCTGATAGTTCACCAGGCAGACCATGGTGTCTGTGTGATGCCGGACTTTTTTAAAATAAAATCTTTTTTGTAAAATTAAGACGGTGTCAGTGGAGCTTTCTTTATCATCCTCTCATCATCTCTTTTCTGATAAATGGCACCTCCCTTTATGAAAGCTGCCACTGTTGGAGGAACAGTGAATGATCTGAGTCGTAACTCCATGGCTACGTTCAGACTGCAGGCAAATGAGGCCCAAATCCGATGTTTTTGCCCATATGTGACCTGTATGCAATCTGTTTCAGACAGTTTGAACCAAGGTTATTATCGTTAATGAAAACTAATGAAAGGATGAAAACTAGAATTGTAAAAATATTTTTGTTAATTGAAATAAATAAAAACTAGAATTAAAAGAAAAAATGATAACTAACTGAAACTGTATTGTGTGCTTACAAAACTAACTAAAACGTATAAAAATGATGGATAGAATTCCCTTCGTTTTTGTCTTTGTCAATGAATGAATGAATGTTTTATTTCAGTTATGTACAAAAACACATACATATTAAAAAACAAACAAACATAAAAATTAACACAATTATTAACTGAAAAAGAAAGAAGCTGAAGCCATAGGCTTATTTCTGCTTCTCCTATTCCCATCCTTTCTCCAACTCCACACCTGAAGTTACAGCAGATTAAACATTAACACAAATTATTCTACATTCGGTTTCTTAAGACACTTTGAAATCATATTACTTTCATAGTCCTTGAGAATTTGACAAATTAAAGCTTTTTTGAAACTCGACAGCGAGCTACACAATTTCACTTCATCCTTCAATTTGTTCCATAATTTGACACCAATAACAGAAACACAGTGATAATTAACGTTTGTTCTTACTTTACATATTTCAAACACAAACATCCCTCTTAAATTATAATTACCTTCTCTTAACTTAAAAATTTTCTGAATACAAACGGGAAGATTTTTACTTTTAGCACGAAACATAAATTCCATTGTTCTTAAATATACAATATCAAAACATTTTAGTAAACCAGATTCTACAAAAAGTGGATTACTTGATTGAAGATAACCAGGATTGATACAAAATGGATTTATTTACCTCGAGCTATTTTAGCTAGCGGCACCGTACGACACTTCACGGTTCGTCACTTCTCATCACTTGTTGTTTAAAGTCGTCTTCTGATCCCCACTCTACCTGGAAACACGGAGACTTAAGTTGGGAGAAAGCAGCAGAGTCCTGTCTGGGATTTACATGAATACGACGGCAAAGATAAAAGATATGAAAAAACCTCAAACTAAAGTAAAACTAAGCATTTTGAAAATAACGAAAAAGAATAAAAACTAGCAAACCTGCTCTAAAAACAAATTAAAACTAACTAAATTAGAGAAAAAAAGTCAAAACTAAATAAAACTAAACTATAATGAAAAATCCAAAACTATAACCTTGGTTTGAACAGCACAAATCCGACCCAGGCCATTTTCATATGTGGTCCTAAATCCAATACATATCTGATATTTTGCAATGCAACTTCAGTTTGAACGCCCAGGTCGCCTTTATCCGACCTTCACATCATTGAAATGCGACAAACATCACAATTCTGCGCCCCAGGAGTATTACTTCCGTAAACACAGTGCATGCCTGCATGGTCACGTATGACATCAGGACCTCTTTTGCGCATACGGGTCACTTCAGGGTCGCATTCAGTTCAAACTCAAAACTGATAGAAGTCGCGTTTAATTTGTAACAGGAACGAGCACACAAAAAAATCGTATTTAATCAAAAAATCTGAATTGTGCATTAAGACCTGCCGCCTAAACGTAGCCCATAAGAAACTGGTAAGAAACGATGTAGAAAACCATGAAATGTTCATGAATAATTATGCAGGAAACATCACCTGACACAGTTTATTTTTGTGTTTTATGCGTCATAATAACTAGCTGTTATTGTAATGTTAACCCTATAACGCCAAACGTATCATATTTGATACATGAGTTTTGAAGCCCTCTACATGATCAGTGTGATATTTTTTTTTCTTTAAAAACCTGACGTATACAATTAGATACATGCAATACACAGATCATCCACCAGGGGAAGGGATTCATTCACCAGAGGCCTTTCCAGTGACACTACAAGACTGTTATTAATGAATATTTGAGCATTGAGACCCGATGTGTTAATTATGATACAAAATTGAAACTTATGTGTGGAAATTGATACTTGAAAAAAAATGTTTTTGGTTGTTCAGGACCAGTAAAGGGTCCAGTTTCAAAGAACTGGAATTTTCTGTTAATAACTTAATGGTTCAGGCTTTACAGGGTTAAACATAATGTTTATTAACTGAAACATATTCTGGTCATGGAAAAACACCCTCGAACAGAAAAAAGTTCTTGTCTGTATTTTCTTACTTTTTTTATCTTATTGACGGCAGTGTCTCCTAGTATGAAGTCATAAAATGACCCTCCTCCTCCTCCTTTTAAGTTTGGTATGTTAATTTCCTTCAGACCCTTAAATACATAGTCATATGTGCACCATTTACACAACTCTTTCAAAGCAGGAACATCAAGCTGATGCTCTGTGTACCAAACACCTCTGATACTTTTCAGTCACATTTCAAACAATGGCCTAAAATAGGCCTCAGAAAAAAGAAAATCTACACATAAATGACCCTTTTCTGACACTGAAGCTTATTACAATTAAAAACAAAGAAAACAGTCTAGATGGAAACAAAACAGAAACAAACTGGTAGTTCGAATCCAATTACTGTGCAATAGTAAAGTAAAAACACAGTGAGTCAGTGGTTTATTGATCTTCCTTTTGCTAAGACTTCACCTCATCGGCATCTGGACAAACATGAACTAAATATCTCCACGTGTCACTGCGACACTCCCTGATTAACATGCTCCCACCGTCCTCACACTCTGCCTCTTCAGTGCTGACATGTGCACATTGTCAATTGCAGGTATGATCTGTATTTCCATTCCAAGTGTTTCTCTAGAGGTTATAAGAGGTTTCCTTCTGGAACAAAATGTCTTGTACATTTGCATGAAATGTGTTGCAGATTTGTACTTTCTGTCCTTTTGTTTGAGGAACGGTGAACGTTTTGCTGTTTATCTAAACATTCACTTTCAATGTGTTTGCATTTTTGAGTTGTTATGGTAGAAAATCAGCTTGAATTCACAATGGCTGCATTCCATGTGAGTTTATCAGGTCCAGGATTTTGGCTTGTGTACGCTGACTCACATTGTTTGGCTTTCTGGGATATTTGACAAAGGTTATAATCAAGGAAGTAAGGGAGTGAGGTAAAGCATGAAAATATATGCAATATAGCATTCAGTTACCCTTTTTTTCCATTCATAAGGAAAACATAGACTGTTTCACCAGATAAAACATGAAACTGCCTTTGCATTTCCATATACAGCACTTATAGTTTGCAACGTGACAGTACAAGTGTAAATGTCTAGTCAGGGCAAGAAGTACTTGGACAATTTATTTATTTTGTTTATTCAACCTTTAATTGACCAGGAAATCCCTTGAGATTAAAATCTCATTTTCGAGGGAGACCTGGCCAAGCCAGCACACCATTACAAAGTTAGAAAAATTCTAAAATATGTAACACAAATTCTGTGATTTGGCCTCTGTAGACCCCCACAGTGGATGTGATATGAAGCAGTCTGGATGTCATTCAAGTGTGGAGTTCCAGCTTTAATTAAAAAAAATATTGCATTAACCATATAGGAATTAAAACCACTTTCAGTGTACATTCAGTGTCTCCTGGCTTTAATCAGTTATGTGTGAATGTTACTCATTTTTTACATTATAAATATAAGCCAGAAAACATATCTATATCTATATATCTATCTCTCTCTGTATATATATATATATATATATATATATATATATATATATATATTCAATTTATTATATATTTTATTGTCAAAATATTATGAATTTAATCTCATAAAGGTATGACATTATTTTCGTTGAATTATCTTTTTTTTTTTTAACTGCAACTTTATTCCAATAATATTGTGGCTTTATTTGCATAATATTATAACTTTATTCTAAAATTATGACTCTTTTTGTATTCAACTTTATTCTCATAAAATTATGGGTTTGTATTACGGGTTGATATTTTACGACTTTATTCCTGTAGTGACAAGTAGGGATGGGAATCAAGGTTCCCTGTAGCTCGATTCCTTGGAATCGTTTTCCTGCCTGCTTAATGATTCTGCTTATCGATTCCACCTTCATTGTGCATGCACAATGACATCACGCGTACGCTGCATTGTTTTGGTCAGAACGTAGCCAACATGGCGATGAGGCAGAAACGGTCTAAAAAGACGACACCAGGTCCAAACAGACGACACCAGGTCCACTGGAACACTGTCAAAGCTTCCATTTCTTCAAAGGGTGGAATCCTTCCAATGTGTTCAAACATTTGTCCACAGCATGTAATTCATTTGATTTGCTACTTAGCGGCCCTTGTGAATCTAGCGGCAGAGTGAACACCAGGCCGTCATCTGGGCCCAGTTCCAGTTCTGGTGTGGGAAACAAACGTCATACCTCCTCAAATACAAGTTTCTGAAGGTAGGAAAAAGGAAATGAGGTGCACAATGATGGGAGATGGGCAGAGTCGAACCGGTTCCACATAGTAGAAATGCAGAATTAGAGGAATTAGTAAAGCGTCGTTAGTTTCACTTTCACTGCCCCACCCCACTCCAAAAAAAAAAAAAAAAAAAACAGGCCCCGCATCATCTGTTATAATTATTTGTACATACTGTATTTGTTATATTTTCTGTGCAGATGGAAATAAGACATTTAATGCAAGCACACCTGTTTGTACTCTTTTATTCCCTCACCCAATGAGAATCGATAAGAGAATCGATAAGGAATCGGATCAATCACCAAAATCGATAATGGAATCGGAATCATTAAATTCTTATCGATTCCCATCCCTAGTGACAAGTGTTTTTTTTTTCCGTATGTGGCCCGAATACGCTGTTGTAACACTGAGTATGTATGGATGCATGTAAACAGACTGTATATATACTGTATACTTATTTATAGACAGGAGGCGTTTTGGAAAACATGTTATTTGAAAAACCCTGAAAGTGTTAAAGAAATGTATTCATGAAGTTGCAGCAAGTTTGACAGCAACACAGACTTTCCAAAGTAAGTGGGAGTTTTACTTAGCAAAATGATACAGTTATATAATGTTTCATAGAGTCCAGGGTATTATCAGTGCTCACTTACAAGTGTCAAAACATGTCTCAAGGCTTCCACAAACCTTGAACAGATGGTAGCATGAACACAAACGCAACTACACAAAACAGACACCACAGTGAGATGAATCATTTTAGCCCTGCAGTGTTTATTGTTCAAACTTCTCAAGACAATAAACCAGAGATCCAGACACGCAGCCCCAGGGGTGTGTGCGTGTGTGTGTGTGTGTGTGTGTGTGTGTGTGTGTGTGTGTGTGTGTGTGTGTTAGAGATAAGTGGCTTTGCATGTGCTCGTGTCTGTGCGCATACGTGCGTCCTTGCATGCATGATATGATCACATTTATGCACCAGATCCCCCCGTCAGGTTTTAATTAGCAGCTGTTTGCCGTTCGGAAGGCAAAAGGCAGGAGAGAACACTGAGCGATAAGCAGGTTAACGCTGGATGGAGCTCCACTATGACCCAATTGTCAGAGACTGTGGTTAGTATTACAGCCGCAGACGGAGAAAAACAACATGATTTTTGTGGGAGATGACCTTCAACCCATAAAGACCCAGCGTTACTTTTGTAGCACTTCTCAAATTATTTTTTCTCTATATTTAACATTTCTTAAGTGATTTATCACCAATTAATGTAATATCATCTCCTTTATTTTGCTGTTTTTCAGTGAAAATCATGCATTTTCCTGTATTTAATTCACTGATCACGTAAATGTTCATAAAAGCTCATTAAAGTTGAAGGTTATAATATCAATAATAAGTGACTTTTTCAGCAAAGGTATGAATGACTGAACATTAAAACAAGTGTCTCCTTCCACTGTCATTAGTCGCTTTTCCATTGCACATCTATGCAAACTTTACACATATTTACTAAATGTCAAAAAAACAGAAGGGCATATTGTGGGTTTTTCCATTAAATCACAAATGCAATGATTTATTTATTTATTATCGCACGATCACACAAGAGGTCATTCCATAAACATGGTGATGAACATAAATATCATGTTGATTTACAGATATATTCATCATTATTATATATTACTCCTCTATCCAGTACTAAATTTAAAAAATGATTCGGTTTCCTGGTGTGTCCACACATACTGCGTAATGTTTCTTTTAAAAGGCTTCTTCTTTGCTTTTTGTAATATCCGTTAACATCCGTTTTGTCTAAATTCCTGTGACTCTAGTTGCAGAAAAAGGTCTTTCCATTGCAGTTTTGCATGATATACCAATTGCGCTATGCCCAAAAAGCCACCTCTTGCCAGTGCAAAAACTTTAAATCAAAAAACGAGACTTTTGGCGAAATTGTTGTTTTTCTGTTTGGTAAATGTTTACGTGCAAGTTATATTGGCACAATTTAAGGGTCAATGGAAAAGTGACTATTGATCCAACTCTATGGGTTTTACTGGTGAATCAATGTTGTAGAAGATGATGGTGTTTCCACGGTAACTACGGAGCCTCTGAATGTCCAAATGGGTCATGTCTGATGACCATGAAAAGATGACAAATGATATTTTACACCAGTTATTTACATGTATTGATAGGATTAGTGGATCAACAGGTATTAAACAGTTTAGATCAGTAGATGCTAAAAAATAAACTATAGCGCCAGTTAATGGTGGACACTTGGAAACACAGTGACCGGTTTTTTCCATATTGGTAGGAATCTTCCTTTATGACACTGTTTTTACTCTGTTTCTAGTTTCTCTCCCCAACACAGTTTTCCACCGGCCTAACCACTTAACATATTTTGCTTCTTAGATTACATTCACACAGCTGGACTTAATGCTCAGTTCTAATGTGTGAACAGTCTTCGGTCCTGAATTGACCCGCAAAGGCAGAAGAAGACAATGACATCATATGCAGCACATTGTGTTCACTCAAGTAAATATTGATCTTACCAAGTCCCGCCTCCTCCAGCACAGAATCGTGACGCCTGTCGCATTTCAGAGATGTGAAAGTCAGATGAAGTGCAACATAACAGTTCACACTTCAGTCACAGTCTGTACAATACACCTGTGTGTTAGTGTGTGAAGAAAAAGAATTATCTATCATGCATGAGCATTGTATTTGCTTGGAACCTTTAATAGGCTCTTCGGGCATGTAAATGGCACTATTATGCTTTTCTTCTGTCTAGGATTGTTATGATTCTTGATATTTGCATTGTTATGTATGTTTTGCTAGTTTGCATATATGTGAAATTTCATTGCATGTTCGGAATAAATCACTAAATCACAAACCATCACATATGTCAGGGGTGTGAAACCCATTTTAGTTCGGGGGCCACATTCAGCCATTGTGCCATTTTGGTACAGCTGCGTACCGAACCAAACAGGTGTGTACCGAAACGGTTTGGTAAGTGTACCGTTACAGGCCTAGTTCCTACACAGTTGAAATTTCAAAATCACATACGGTGTTACGACACTTCACAAGGTGTGGACCCAAATGCAGCGAGACGATGGATCAGTGGTCAAAAAAAAAAAAGATTTATTTTACGAAAATTCAAAATCACAAAAGGATAACAAAAGAAGAAAGCACAACATGCTCTAAAAACCCTAATGAACTAAAAGAGAAGTACATCGTACTCTGTATGAACTAAAAGCCTGAGGTAAATAACAATAGGTTCACGATTCAAGATACTTAACAAAGTTGGTTTTCACAATATCACAGAAACGACGCACTGACAAGAGACAAAGGGAGCAGGGAGAATATATAAGGGAGACAGGGATCAAAAACAGGTGTGGACAATAACGAGGGGAACACCAGGTGCAGACAATGAAGGGAAAGGGAAGACAGAGACAAGACTGAGAGAGTGCAGACAGAACAGGAAGGAGACTACTATCACCAAAATAAAACAGGAAAAGATAAAAACCCAAAACTAAATCAACATAAATGATGACGCATGACATACGGTAGCGTTTCAGCAGAATAAAGTCACAGGAGGGTTAAGGTTATATAGCGGGTTATATAGCTCTGTAGATAAAGCTGTGAGAAAGTGAAAATGAGTTCCCCTTACATTATCATCGACTACCTGCTGCCCCCCGAAAACAAATTTGTGACTGGAGATGTGAGTGGGGGGAACGATATGTCGGATGATATGTCTCCACCTCACCCCCCACTCGCCGCTCACAGACCTCAATTCGTGAGAAAGGGAAGAGTATGTGCCGAGTGATTTATACTGTTGTACTTTATTTTTTATTATTTTAATATAAGGCACAAAACAAACAGAAATGGTCACAGGTACATTCAGACATTTACATACTGATGGCTTTTTTACCTGTGGCAAGCAGTATTCTAAATAGATAAATGTCCCTTTCACATAATTCCTCTGGGGGAATGCTAAAAATAAAGTAGCCAATGACATATAATAATAATAATAATAGATTGGATTTATATAGTGCTTTTCTAGACACCCAAAGCGCTTTACATTATTGACCCATAATTCATTCACTCTCACATTCTCCCTCTGGTGGTGGTAAACTACATCTGTAGCCACAGTTCCCCTGGAGCAGACTGACAGAAGCGTGGCTGCCATTTTGCGCCTACAGCCCCTCCGACCACCACCAAACATTCATACACCAGTGTGAGTGGCACTGGAGGCAAGGTGGGTGAAGTGTCTTGCCCAAGGACACAACAGACTGACTAGGACAGAGCAGGATTTGAACCGCCAACCCTTCGGTTATTGGACGACCCACTCTACCACCTGAGCCATGGCCGCCCCCCATCAATTCATATCATGTCATATCATATCATATCTTGTTCATATCAAAATGAACACCAAAAACTGAATACATCAATTTAATCATCTCTCCCCAAAAGCCAACAATACCAGGACAGGACCAGAATACATGTGCTTGATCTGCCTCGAGTGAACCGCACTCCCTCCAGCAGGAAAAATGAACTCCAGAAAAATGTGACTTTCATACCGGCGTAATAAAGAAACGGGCCAGACATTTCCAACAAAAATCCCTCCATGATAGTGAGTTTGTAGTACAGTTTTGAGATTTCCATCCCTCTGACCATATCTCATTTGGTATTTCCTCTTGCAGGTCCCTCTCCCATTGATTTTTTGCGTGAAAATATATCTCATTGTCTTTTGAATTCAAAGCTGTATAAATTTTACCAGTGATGATTTTGTTACCGGAACCTTTATAGGCGTCCACCAGTATATGAATTAGGTGAGAGGGAGACTCGATTTATACTGTTGTGGTATGTACAAAACAGTGGCGATTTCTCATAGACTGCAAGGGGAGCCCGGCTTCCTCTAAAATTACGAAAATTAAATGGTTAAATATGTACGGTTGTGTTGACATTTTATTGACGACAAATGTGTTACAACACGTTCATCTCACAGACGAGTTCATTCAGAATCAGCTTTATCACAAATCAGCGGACTCGATGTTGTTCACTTCTCATACATTCCCGTTGCGCTGTTTTCTCATTCGATCTCTGCTCAGTGCATTTGTCCGTAGACACCGGGCGTCTATGGGCTTCAATGGAACTGAGTGGAACAGTTTTTTTCATTGCCTCAAAACTGGACGGTAATTGGATAAATGCCACGATGTTGTCCCGCCCCCAGATGCTCGGCGTCTCTGGGGGTGAATGGAGCTGTGGGCAGAGCTTGGCCGGGCTGGACGCCAGAATCCCACGTGCTGATTGGAGGATCAGTCAAAAGGCTGAATCCCGTTTGATTGACAGCTATTTTGAGATCTGCTCCTTCACTGACACAGTTCGGTTTAATACCGCCACGCATTCTGCTGTGAAATCAAGAGAGAAACCACTACGAAATTACTTGTTCATTTCTTGCACTATAAATAAAACACAGTCATTGTACTTCCTTGTTTCAATTTAACATAATTTCAGCGTTTTCTTATTCCAGTTCCATAATCTAATCATTTCTTGTTCGAGTTTAATATCGTTTTGTAGATAGTTAAATCAATCATACTGTCGGCTAGGTCGGAGTGAAAGGAGCATCTCTAGTTTAAAAAGGCTGAAGTCTTACTCCCACAACACACTGGGCCAAGGCAATCTAAGCAGCCTAGCTCTGCTGGACATTGACAGGACACTGGTCCAGTCCCTGGAAAAGACGCCTACTGGTATGATAAGGTCACTGAGCATTTTTTTAAAAAGGAACGGAGGGCCGAATGTATGTTTAAATAAGTTGACAATTTTTTTTTTTTTTTTTTTATGTAAGCCGACAATGAGCTTCCCCTGTCTGAAAGACGAGCAGCCGCCACTGGTACAACAGCAGTCGCTAACCCCCCCCACCCCCATGTGCTTGAACCCCCCCTGGGAGAGTGTCTGCACCTCCCCGGTTGAGAACCACTGTGCTATATGAATCCACTTGCTGTGCCTGTCCGTAAGTGTGCTCATATGCTTTGAACCCGTCCTTTTATATTTGTAAGCATAGCTGGCATGTGAGCACTAATAATTACCGTTATTATCCCTGTCTGTACATTTCTTGTTTTCAGCGTGAGCCCAGACTCAGTGTGGCATAGCATTATGAGAAAAAATATACGACACTATACGGTTGAAGGTTAATGTGAATCATGAAATAGTATCTCACTAATATGTCAACGGAAGAATGAAATCAAATAAAATGGATATGAGTACTTCATTATGTCAGATAGGGAAAAGTTTTATGTGATGAACTTTGTATTCTAGTTATCCAGCTATTATGGTGTTTAGTATTCAGGTAATATTGAATCTTTGTCGAAGCACAACTCAGAAACAAAAGGTTCAGTGATAATTCTGTTTATTTGCAGGGAAATTACAGGCTGCAAACTGTGTGTGTGTTGTCTGGATGAATGAGAAACAGGCAGCATCGGTTCTAGTTTAAGTTCATTTCACATGAAAAAAGGAGATCAGACTATTTACACAAAAAGAGAAACAAAGTTTACTGAAGTTCATCTAATCTCTTTGACTTCACACTTCAGGCATTATTTCAGATATTCATGCACTGTGGACTTCCATGCACCAATTTTCAATCAGAGCCAGTTCAAAGAAGCAATTTCCATAAAAACTGAAGGCTGTGTGAGATTAAAAGTACCCTTGACATCGGCATTTTGGGAGGAAAAAACTTGAAATAACTCCTACTGTGTGAATGACTCTCTCCCAAACAACCCCCCGCATTTTAGACCATGACCTTTGAAGAAATCCTCATATCCGTGTCTAAAAGAAGGAGAAGAAGAAGAAGTCTCTCCTGAGGTCAGGGTGGATGCTTGAATGAACAGAGCGTCTTATATCTGCATTCATGACCTTAGGTTAATTTGGACCTCTTTCATACTGGACCAATGTTCTGCATCAATCGGCAAACAACTGCAGGAGTCAAAAGTGTTATTTGTTCTGTGCAAATGGGAACAATGTGAAGCAACAATTTTATTCTTTGTGTTGGACAAGATGCAATATTGGCAAAACACCAACTTGAACGCCTCCTCTAATTTCAGGGGTATTCGAGGGCAAACTACTTTTCAGTGACAAAAAAATGTGACAAAAACAGGCGACATCATTCCCTAGCCGTGTGAAGGGAGTTATCAAAGAGTTTTAACCCTATAAAAAACTGTGACATGGACACCTGCTTTTGCTTTATGAATGAATGAATTTTTTTTTGGTTTTACATCAATCGTAATAAACATAAAAACCAAAAAAAGAAGAGGCTAGAAGCAAAAGCTTATTTTTTTTGCCTATCCTTTTCAACTAATACACTGCTTACATCAACTTAAATGTGTACGGCATTGGGCAGTCACACCATAATAATAATAATACATTAAAAAAATAAAAATCAACAACAAAAACACATGTACCATCTTAATTCAATATTTCTGAATAATTTAAACTTAAAGTACTCTTTTTTTAAACTTCAAAGGAGTGGATAACTTAAGTGCATCATAAGGTCCATTCCATAATTTCACACCCACAATCCCAATTCATCTAAACTTCACATCTGCCCTCACTTTAATCCACTCACACATATGAAAATCTCTGAAATTCAAATTACTCTCTCTTAATTCCAAGAAACCATGACTGGTCTTTGAGACGATACTATTTTTATCCTTCATGTTGTCATATCAGTCCCAGGACTTTTGCCTGTTTTGTCTGTCTTGTCTGTCATTTCCTGTTTTATTTTGTTAAGTTCTCCTCTTGTGTCATGTCTGGTGTCTTTGCTTCCCTTCCCTGATTGTTTCACCTGTTGCTGATTACCTGTCCCCGCCCTGATTCGTTCCACCTGTGTCTCATTGTCTTCCCTCCCTCTTGTGTATATAAGCCCTGTGTTTCTGTGTGTCTGTTGCCAGTTCCTATTCATCCTTTTGGTGTGTTTATTTACCAGCGTTTTCTTCTGATCCTGTTTGTTTGCCTATTTTCAACCCGGACTGTTCCTCGACGCCAGAGATTTCGCCTGACCCCCTGTCTGTGCTTCAGCCTCTTAGTCCTCTCCCATGTTCGACCTTTGGCCCAGATTTATGGTACGTGAGCTTGTTTTTTTTCCCCAATGTCCTGTTGCCTGTTTGCCGTGTATGACCTGGTCTGTCTCCTGACGCTCCTCTGTTTTTCCCCAGTCGGGTTCCCCTCGTGTGCTCCCGACCCGGGCCGTGGGTTATCTCGTTTGGGTTCGGACGCCGTGACGACTCCCCGAAGAAGTTTCCCTGAGGACTCACCCAAAGTCGTCTTTTGTGAACTGTATTACCTGTCTGTGTTTAATAAACACAATTATCTTGTATTTCTGTCTGTGGGTCGTGCATTTGGGTTCAGACCTCATACTTTCAGCCCTAACGCATGTTCCATACACCTATTTAGAAACAATTCTCTATACCTCTTTTTAAATACATTTGTTTGTACTTTCCTTTATCTCCTGTTCTAGATTATTCCACAAAGTCACTCCACAGCTTGTTATGCACATACTTTTCATTCTTTGTTTTTTTTAAAATGTAGCTCTCCCCTTAGATTGTTGCCTCCTTTTCTTTGTTTCTTTAGAACAAAAAAGTTGGCTATAATCTTGCTCCCATTTCTCCTTCATCTGTCTGTCTTCCTCTCTTTGGGTGAATTAAGCCCAAGATGTGTGGTTTACCTACGGAGTTGGTTAGTTTCTGGAACTTCGCACATAACTTTCTTTCTAAATTAAGAAGTTAAAGGCAAAGGTTAATTAATTTTACTCTCCCCATAGGTCTCTGTACAAACTTTTCATTTTATCCATTCAAATACAAATCACTACTTAGCACATTATTAGCAGTGAGCTACTGCTGACAGTTCTCAGACCAACTGCAGATCTTCATCAGTACCTTTGCCACTGACAGGAGTTATTAACCTTCATGTAACTGTTTTTGATGGTGGGGGAAACCAGAGGAGGACGGGCAACTTCAGCACCACACTACTCGAGACATCACTTCCAAATAGTTTAAGTTAAATGTGGTGCTTAAAGGAGTGATATTTAGCTTTGTTTTTAAAAATGGAATTATGCATTTTAAAACATTTCGCTGTGGTCTATATGAACTGTAAATGCTATGTTTGGGTCTGAATTCTTCACTAATTCAACTCCACAGGTCCATCTTCAACCCTATTTCTGAGTAATTGTAACATCTCTGTCTTTTTGTTCTGCTGTTTCTTTCTTTCTCTTTTTTCCCCTGTCTCACTCTCAGCCACACCTCCCCATTGCTCTGTCACACCTCATCAGTTGATTCCCCTCACCTGTGAGCACACCTGGGCTCATTAGGTAGAGGGTTTATATTCATCTCTCTCTCCTTTGTTCTCTGCCAGATTTTCTACCCCGTGTGAAACTTTCCAGCGTTGTTCTTGTCTGATTCTCTGTGTCTGATCCTGTTCGTCCCTGACCTGCCTGCCCACCCATCGTCTGATCCCATCGTCTGATCCCCTTGCCTGACCCGTCTGCCTGGTTCTGCCTTCTTCGCCCATGCCCCGGTATTCGACCTGCCCTTTCCCTCTGACCACGTCTCTTCGTCCGCCGCCTGGTATTGACCTGTTTCCGCCTCAGACCCTGTCTTCAGTCACTGCCCCTCTGGATTCTACGGTCTCTCCGGTTTCTGGATTATCTGCCTGTCCCCGACGCCCCCCTTTGCCTTACCCCTGTCGGCTTTCTGAGACTGTGTTTGTGACTGTGGTAAAGACTGTGAACTGTAATATTGAACTCCTGCTAAGCTTCAGTAAAAGCTTTTCAAACTCATACCTCTGTGTCAGTCTGCATCTGGGTTCCGGTTGTACCCGTTACAGTAATGACACCAGAAAGGTTGTTTTTGAGCGCTGGCCCTTTAAATGCAAATAAACCACTTCACGCCCCACCCCCTCCAGGTTGTTGACTGTGTTGTTCTGTCCTGTTCAACCAACAACTGAACATTTTAGGTAATCGGCTCAAAGTTTGGACCTATTTTCAGTATGGACTACAACCACTGCTGCTGATAAACAATTATGTCGTACTCGGAGAAATGTTTGCTGGAAGTCTTGACCTTATATGTGCAAATGTTGTGATGTAACTAGTTAGAAAATGTAACAAATTAAGCAGGAATAAAAACGGGTTGCAGAAATCCACTCAATTTTTGCAAGAATTAATATAAAGATAGCTTTGCAGCACCTGGAGGGCTCCAATTCAAACTTTTTGAACTATTAGGGTCCAAATACACAAATAAATGTACCAAAGATTAATAAAAGTGGGTTTAGCAAAAATATAACCCCTTTAAAAGAAAGTAAGAAAACATTCTGTCATCTCTCCAGTGATCTCTGCAGCTGGCAGTGAGATCCAACCGCTGTCATCCTTTAAAGGAATTCATGCAACAATTGTAGGGAGTTTAGAAACTAAAACTTATTACCTGAACTTAATAAACTACTCCCCTAATGTTTAATTTGGTTGTAATGAAAAACTAAATCTAGAATCTATCAGTTTCTGTTCATTGTCAGTATTAGACCTTGTGGGGGAATTAGCTCAAATGGTAGAGTACTCGCTTTGCATATGAGAGGTAGTGGGATTAATGCCCACATTCTCCAGGGGAAAAAGATGTGGCCTCCTTTCTAGGGGCAGCTGTGGCCTACAGGGTTGGAGAGAGTCAGTCCAGACTGGAGGACTGGGCTGATGTGCCTTTGAGCAACAAGCAGCATCCTCAGTGGATGTTTCTAAGAGACATCTATAGTGTTTATGGGTATTCCATGATTTTATCTGGTATTTCAGAATTTCGCATTTTGTATTATTTGTGCGTTGTTGTCATACGTCCTTTAATCTGTAAATCACTTTGTGAGTGCTATATAAATAAACTGTACTTACTTATTTACACCCCCCCCCCCCCTTTTCTCCCCAGTGGTAAGCCCCCTGCTTCTAATCTGCAGTGTGGGTGTTCCTGCATGTTCTAGCGACGTTTTAAAAGCAATATCAGTGTGTGGTGCGTGTCTATACTGACAAAATAAAGATTCTTAATCGTCAGTATTTCATCATCACGTTTGGACACTTGGAGCAAGATTTATGATTTATTTAGCACCAGCATAAGGACTTGTTTGGCATTAAAAAGATATTGTTGAGATTGACTAAGGGTACGTTTACACGGCAACACTCCGCAAAGATTTCTCCTTTGCGTTCTAAAATCATTCTGCGTTAAGATGAAGCCGCTATGATAACGATCTGCGTTAACATGAGTCCGCAAGAACGGCTGAATACACTGTAGTGGCCATGCCAGACCAGTAGCTGGCGATGTAGAGCTATAGTGAAACAGTGGCGGTAAAACACGCGCCTGCGCACAAACGATTTCCGGTTTAGACAGCCTTTAAATGAGGAGAAGAAGAAGACGAGGCGGACAACACTATTTACAAACAACAATGGCGAGTGGTCGTACAAAGACGCAGGACTTCTTTGTCTGGACAGACGAGCTGAGCACAGTTAGCAGCACGTATGTTGTTCTGAAACCGGCCATTGTTGTTGTGGTTGTTCCTTCTTTTTCTGCAGCTTTATTGTGTCATAGAGGCTGGCAAACCAGCTTGGAGGCGCATTACCGCCACCAACTGGCCTGGAGTGGGTTAACTGGCGGTTCTTGGCTGCGCGCGCATGCAGTGACATCATATTTTACCCCGGAACGCTCCAATTCGCATTAACATGGAGCTGAAATGCGGAGCGTATCGATAACATTCCACCCTGGACCCTGGTATCAAAAGTTTCCGGATTCAGGCACTCTAGGCACCGTTTCCATGTTAACAGAAGGCTAATCCGCGATGAAATCTTCCCGGAGTCGACTGAATCCTACGCCATGTAAACGGCCCCTAAAGAGGCTCTGTGTGGGAGCTGCAGGCAGCCCCTCCCTAAACAAGTGTAAGATTCCCAATACACACTCATACACATACAACATATTTTCATTTATTTAGATTTTCTAACTCTTACTGTTTATTTCATTTTCTTATGTGCTAACCTACTGAAGATGGATCCTATTTAGTTGATTGATACATAGGTTAATTTGATTTTGGCACGTTGTTTCACTGTTTTGGTTCTGCTCTAATGTTCTCTCTCTCTCTGAGGTGATTTGAAGTTGAACCATCAGTTGCTTTTCCATTGGACATCTGCGCAAAACTTTACCAATATTTACTAAATGTCGAAAAAACAGACGCGCGTTAATGTCGTTTTTTCCATTACATCACAAATGCAATGATTTGTTTAGTTATTATCGCAAGATGACACGAGAAGTCATTCCATAATCATGGCGACGGACATAAATATGGTGTTGACTTACAGATATATTCATTATTATTATTACATATTACCCCTCTATCTCGTACTACATTAAAAAATATTTGGGTGTCCTGGTGTGTCCACAGATTCTGCGACATGTTTCTTCTTCTTCGCTTGTTATAACGTCCGTCAGCATCTGTTTTTTAATTCACCTGACTCTAGTTGCGAAAAAAGGTCTTTCCATTGCAGTTTTGCGTGATATACCATTTGCGCTACGCCCAAAAAACCACCTCTTGTCAGCACAAAAACTTTTAATAAAAAAATGAGACGTGTGGCAAAATTGTCGTTTTTCAATTAGGTAAATTTTTATGCGCAAGTTATGTTTGTGCAATTTGAGGGTCAATGGAAAAGCGACTAGTGACATCTTTTAAATCACTTCTTAAAACACATTTTATAGACTTGCCTTTAACTTCTGGACGTTTTACATCCATACAAATACACAAATGCTAATACACACTAAAGGCAAGGCCTCCCCAGCTCAGTGTGTACACAATGTTAAGCATATAAGCACAACTCTGATCGAGGTATGGACACAAACTCTCTGATTCAGTAACTCATCCATTATCATTATGCTATATCCTCATGCCTGAAATGCCCGAAAAACCACCTCTTGCCAGCGCAAAAACTTTTAATCAAAAAATGAGACTTGTGGTGAAATTGTCATTTTTTCATTAGGTAAATTTTTATGCGCAAGTTATATTTGTGCAATTTGAGTGTCAATTGAAAAGCAACTATTGTCATGGAGATGCGCCCATGATTGTGGTAACAAGGGCCTGGTGTGAGCCATCAACTTCGTTTGGGGGAAACTACAGTGGTCCAAAGGGAGGAGGGAATTTGGGGAAAAAGTGGAATTATGTTTGGTTTATTGTTTGGGTTTTTGGTGTAGGATGTGGTTTTATGAATTGTAGTAAAATTAAAACCATTCATTTCTGATGCTTTGGTAGGAATAAATGTTGTGTGTCTGTAAATAATGTATTTATAAATTCTGGATAACCCCCTTGAGTCTGTTGGGGAAATGTTTGGGGCTGGGGCCGTTATATAGCAGCTGGTTGTTGTTAGTGTGGGAAGGGGAATCCATGCTTGTTACTGTGGTGATGTTGCTGCACGTGCTTTAAAGGAAAAAACAGTAAAAAGGAGCAGAGCTTGCCAAAGTTGGATGTTTTCTTCTTAGTTTGGGTACACACATCAGCTACCACTGCCATCCACAGCTGAGAAAGGGAGCAGTTTTACACCATAAACCCTACAGGCCCAGTGCAAAGTTCCTGATGGAAAGGTGGGAACAATATTACTTTTGTGCCTGGTCTTTAGTTTTCTCATTCAGAGCTGAAAAAAAAAAAATTAATAAATTGGTCACAGTTTTGAGGTTGTTGATTTACCACTAATTGCACTATTATTTCCTGCTTAAAAAAGCATGTCTTACCTCATTTGGGCCTGCTGTGACTGTGACAGTTTATTTGTGATGTTTAATTTATTCACAAGTACAAAAGAAGGCAATATCAGAGCAGATCAACAACAAAACAGTGCACATTTTAATTTCCGTTGTACCCGGTCCTGAAATCATTATTGGAAAGAGCACAAATCATGCTACCAAATCCTCAGGAGCCTCAATGAGTAGCCCAGGTTTCACTTTTCACATCAAATATTAAGGCTTTGTGCCAAAAAAAAAAAAAAAAACTTACACAGAATACAATGAATCTTCAGGTGAATGACATTGGACTTTTCATGTGTTTTCTCTGTTTCTTTATCAGATATATCAGCACATCATGTTTCCACTATATTACTGATATTAAAAAAAACCCATCCCAAAGGGGAAATTGATTTTCCATCAGCTCAAGAAGATAAAATGAAGCCAAATGAAAATAAAATTAAACCAGTAATCAGTCTACTGGTAATCAGACAAAGGTGTTGGTTGCATTTCAGGGTCTTCTCCATCTTAACCCTTTGATGCATGAATTATGAGAACCTTAGTCAAGATTTTTTATTTTTACTCTTTAGACATGAAAAAAAAAAAATGTGATTTTTTTTTTTTTTTTTTAATGAACCTATTTTTTATGAAGTTACAAAAATGTCCACTCAGCTAATTTTTGAAGCAAAGAAACATGTATTTAAAACACAATAACAGAAAGTGATAAACTGTGTGAAAACTATTAAATAAAAACAGTTATAATGCAGCTAATCTGATGTTTTCTCACATTTGATCATACTCTAATACTAGTTATTATTCACTTCATGGAGATAATATGCAAAAAAAAAAAAAAAAAAAAAAAAACTTAGTTACAGAAAACTGTTAATTACAGTCTAATAACAACTAGCAATTGATTTACACTCACTGTTAGTGCAGATCAGGTTTATCAAGAACAGCAAAGTGACAGTAATGGTATGAATGTCAGTGTATTATGGGATGGTGCATAAGTGTCCACTGTGTCAGCTGATGTGGAACAAAAACAACAAAACCCATGAATATGTAAGAACACAGCCGGAGAATAACTGTCTACTATAGTAACCACTGTGCAATGAAAGGGTTAATGAAGTGAGTCATCCTGTGTGACTGCTTCTTCAACACGGAGGCGTAAATCCTGTGTTTAGTTTACCTGTTCTTTACACCATGTTTCCTCTGGGTCCTCCAGTTTCCACTGACAATAAAAACAGGTACATGTAGGTTAATTTTCCTGTCAGATCCCCTGACTACGATGCTGACGATGATCTGGAGTCGATCCCCGAGTGCCTCCAATGGCCGCTCACTAATCCTGATGTACTAGGTGCTAATACTAATTGCTAATGCTATGTACTGTATGTGTTTTAGGATGGGTGAAGTGCAGAGACTGAGTTCCCCTACAGTATAAGTAAAGTCGGTTAACCTTTTAACCTCAACATTCTTGACCTAGAATGTTCAAAATGTCCTTCAACTTATTCCGTGTACATCTGTCCACCAAGGTTATAATCGTTAACGAAAACGAACGAAACAACGAAAACTAAAATTGAAAAAACATTTTCGTTAACTGAAATAAATAAAAACACTAATTAAAAGAAAAAAACGATAACTAACTGAAACTGTATTGTGTGTTTACAAAACTAACTAAAACGTATAAAAATTATGGATAAAATTCCCTTCGTTTTTGTCTTTGTCAATGTCAGATTGATATCAAATTGATTTATTTCGCTCCAGCAGTTTTAGCTAGCAGCACCATACGACACTTCACAGTCTGTCATGTCTGGTCACTGGTGGTTTCCAGTCGTCTTCTGGTCCCCACTCTACCTGGAACATACAGACTAAAGCTGGGACACAGCAGCACAGTCCTGTCTGGGATTTACTTTAGTGATGAGTGGGTCAGGGTTTGTTTTTTTTTTTCACACTGTGTGTGTGTGAGTGACAGAGACAGAGCGGAGCTAAAGGACAGCGTCAGTGTTGAACTAGCATCCAGGTAAAAACTGGAGAGTTTATCACCATGAAAAGGCCTTCCAAGCCCTAAACTGCACAGTTTAGAAGAGGAGAAAAGAGGAGGATGAAAACTAATCCAATTACAGAGGTATGGAACCTGTTCTAAAGTTAAAAAATGTTTGATGTTGCTAGCAACAGCTAGCTGAACTGAACTGACGCAAAGTTGGCTAATAATGGAACTGTAGATGATTAAGATATGAGATATCTGCTAAGGTGTGTGGTTTACTGCTGCTGAACTGGGTTATATATGTTTATAAGTGGTTTATATATGTTTCTATATCAGTGGCGGCTGCTCGTCTTTCAGACAGGGGAAGCTCATTGTCGGCTTACATAAAAAAAAAAAAAATTGTCAACTTATTTAAACATACATTCGGCCCTCCGTTCCTTTTTAAGAAAATGCTCAGTGACCTTATCGTAACAAGTAGGCGTCTTTTCCAGGGACTGGACCAGTGTCCTCTCAATGTCCAGCAGAGCTAGGCTGCTTAGATTGCCTTGGCCCAGTGTGTTGTGGGTGTAAGACTTCAGCCTTTTTAAACAACAGATGCTCCTTTCCCTCCGACCTAGCCGACAGTTTGATTGATTTAACTATCTACAAAACGATATTAAACTCGAACAAGAAATGATTAAATTATGTAACTGAAACAAGAAAACGCTGAAATTATGTTAAATTGAAACAAGGAAGTACAATGACTGTGTTTTATTTACAGTGCAAGAAATGAACGAGTAATTTTGTAGTGGTTTCTCTCGATTTCAGAGCAGAATGCACGACGGTATTAAACTGAACTGTCAGTGAAGGAGTAAATCTGAAAATAGCTGTCAATCAAACGGGATTCAGCCTTTCGACTGATCCTCCAATCAGCATGTGGGATTCTGGCGTCCAGCCCGGCCAAGCTCCACCCACAGCTCCATTCATCCCCAGAGATGCCTGGCGTCCGGGGGCGGGACAACATCGTGGCATTTATCCAATTACCATCCAGTTTTGAGGCAATGAAAAAAACTGTTCCACTCAGTCCCATTGAAGCCCAGAGACGCCCGGTGTCTACGGACAAATGCACTGAGCAGAGATCGAATGAGAAAACAGTGCAACAGGAATGTATGAGAAGTGAACAACATCGAGTCCGTTGATTTGTGATAAAGCTGATTCTGAACGAACTTGTCTGTGAGATGAACGTGTTCTAACATATTTGTAGTCAATAAAATGTCAACACAACTGTACATATTTAACCATTTAATTTTCGTAATTTTAGGGGAAGCCGAGCTTCCCTTGCAGTCTATGAGAAATCGCCACTGTTCTATATAGTTTATATATGTTTGTATGCGGTTTACTGTTGGTTAGCTGGTTTATATATGTTTCTGTCTGCTTTAACTGCTGGTTAGCTAGTTTATATATGTTTCTATCTGGTTTACTGCTGGCCGCTTTGTGCATCTCCTCTCACACTTTGCACATCTTCACATTGTTTTCACGTAAGTGACGTTGTGTATGGATCGCACCCTCCCCAACCTGCTATAGGGAATTTATACATTGTACTGTACATGTGTTTGTGTCTCTGCTCAGTCAATGAGCCGCCCTAACCCTACCCCCAAATAAAGTGTCCAGGGTAACCCACTGATCCGCGCCTCACTAATTTCTTTGAATAGGATGGTGAGGAAGATAAAATATATGAAAGAACTAAAACTAATACTAAAACTAAATTAAACTAAAACTAAGCATTCAGAAAAAAACGATAACTAATAAAAACTAGCAAACCTGCTCTAAAAACGAATTAAAACTAACTGAATTAGAGGAAAAAAAAAAAAGTCAAAACTAATTAAAACTAAACTATAATTAAAAATCCAAAACAATTATAACATTGCTGTCCACCTCAGACCCCAGTGAGTTTGGCTTCTCTCCAAACACTGAATTAGCCTAGACAACATGTAAAATAAATGCATCTACAACTAAGCTGTAATCATAGTGCACAAACCATCTAAAAACAGTTTTTATCCCAGGGCTATAATTGCACTGAATACTGCTGCACATTAATTAATTGTGTGGAATGCTGAATGTTGTCCAGGGTGTTTGATGATGTTTTGTGTGTCTTTTATACTTCTAGTGACACTTTTTCATGCTGCTTTTTTTTTTTTTTTTTTTTTTTTTTTTTTTTTTAGATATTTACGCCATCAGGGTTTTTCTTTTATATTTTAGTTTTTTTTACTCTTTTAAATACATTATTTATACTTTTTATGGCACCTGCACTTTTTTTTTTAATTTTGTTGTACCTGTACAATAGCAATAAAGACATTCTATTCTATTCTATTCTATTCTATTCTAGTGTGTTGCAATTTCATAAAGGTAGAATTCAGTGTTCTGGCCTACAGATGTTGTTTCTTTGTGCATCTCCTTTGCACTATGCACTCATCAGGTTTAACCTCCTGACACCCTGGAAAGTTTTTTTTTTTTTTTTTTACATTAAATAATTGCCTTAGTTGGAGACATCATGATGCAACAGGTTTTTTAAGATACATTTTTTTAATGGAATTTCCTCTGCAGCGGATGACTTTTTTTTTTTTTTTTAAGTAAAGTTGTGAAACTCTTGTCCCCTACAGAGGACAAAAGTGCATTGCTGGGTCTCAGGAGGATATGTATGCAATCTGATCTTGATAGAACAATGCAGATGATTACTGGAATGAACTGCGTGAGTTTGTGTTCATAATTTTGTACATTTTAGCAGATCACCGATAAAGGCTTGTCACTCCCTTTGGTACTTCTGAATTTCAGCACTGCACACTTTAGTAAATCCAGTTTTCTAACTTTAATCGAGTGCAGGAAGTGTTAAATGAAACAAATCAATGCAATTTTTTGTGAAAAACAAGCTTAACCTTACTGAAATGCTTGTGCAACTTACCAGATATACTGTATTATTGACAATTTCTCTTTTAATCTTAACCCATAAAGACCCAGTGCTACTTTTGTTGCCGTTTCCATAGTAATGTTTCTCTCTTTACTTCATGTGGGCTTGTAGATTAAACTTTTTACACTTGCCTCACTGGCTTCCACACCTGCAGTCTGAGTATAAATTAGTGTCTTCATCTTTCTTTGTCGACACCCTGAAGAAAGCGCATGTCGATACGCGTTGGTGTGTTTTTAACTCCAGCCCCTATGATTTAATCTGCAGGCCTACATGAAATAAAGGCTTTTTAAATTTTCTAACCAAATGAGTGACTGGATTTTTGTCATTGTCCAATGGATCATGCCTTCTCCATGAGCACCTTTAGATTGCTGAATACCAGTAGCTTCCTGTGAAATAGTTTTTTTTTGTCTTAATGTTTCTCTCTATTTAACCCTTACTTGAGTGATTTATTATCATTTATTATAATATTACCCTCTTTCCACAGTAAATCATCTATTTCCCTAAATTTAATTTCCTATAATCAATGTAGATGTTCATGAACACTCAGTGTAAATTCAAAGGTTATTACATCAAAGCAGAGAAAACTGAAGAAATGTGACTTTTTCAGCAAATATATCAATAACTGAATGCAAAAATAAGCATTTCCAGCCACTGTCAATGATCCAATTCCATGGGTTTTACCAGTGAATCAATGTTGTAGAAGCTGACGGTGTGTCCACATTCATTTCAGAGCCTTTGAACGTCCAAATCGGTCATATCTGACAACCATAAAAAGCTAAGAAAATGCATTTTACACCAATTATTTTCATGTATTGATAGGATTAGTGGATCAACAGGTATTAAACATTTAGCTCAGTAGATGCTTTTGGTCGACAGTGGATGTTTGAGTCTTTATGGGTTAATCAAAAACATGCAGATGCAGCTGAAATTACGTTTCTCCTCAAACTTGTGCTTAAATTACTTCAGTATGGATATAATTTGTGCAAGATGTTGGTTGCATCACTTGCTGTACTGCAAATGTGAATGCTTGACAACAAATTGTACCTCTTCAGCTCTTCCAAGTCGTCCTTCCATGTCACGTTGTTTAATTTTAGATCCAAGATACTCATCTAAATCCCTGCTCCTCCTGATCAGTCAGTCTCTACAGAACCTAAATTTCTGCTGCAGAGTTCCAGCAAAGTGAGACTGACATTAAGTCTAATATCAGGCAGAAATGAAAATGTGTCTCAGTGCAAAACATGTTTTTCCGGAAGAATTTGGCTAAAAATCGTAAAACTGTCACTGTGGCTGCAAAATAATCCTTTAACCAAATATAGAGAATTAATAGCGACATCATCTCAGCGTGCTCAGGACGTTTTCAAAGATGAATACATTCAGCCTCCATGGATGGAAATATCCCTTATGAACTAATCCACTCTGAAATGTCCATGTTGGGGTGCTGGCAGATTACTAGCTAAATAGTCAGGCCTTTTTATACATTCTATCCATCACCTTTTATTCTATTTTTGTGTCTTTTACACAAGCAGTAAAGCAGGCAGACAGAATTAGTCCTCAGTAAATATTTGAGCATTTTTGCCCTCTCTCAGCTAGATGTGCATAAGATTAGATTTAAACAAGCCTATTTAGTGTACAATGCGTCATGATCCCAAATGTGTTGCCCTTAGATAGTCATGGAAGTAAAGCAGCGAATGAGAACGCAGCTGTAAGTAAACAGCATTGAAAGTAAAACCAAACAAATAATCCGCTTGAATCAAATGTCCACATCACTGAGGCCCGATCCAAGAGGCAAAAATGCAATTATGTTTGATGGAGGGGAAAAAATACAACTGGTAAGTACTCATTTCCAAAATTCATATCCAAAGTTTTCACTTGAATATTTATTTTTAGACTTTTAGACAAAATTTGGTCTGTGTAAGTAATTGCCTTGTCATTAAAAAGCTTTTCCTCTCCTCTGCTCAATCTGTGTTCTTGTAATTATATAATAATGTTAGATTCTAATGTAGTAATTATGTAGAATCTGTCATTACGTAATCACTGCCGGAGATTGCAGACAGAGATGCACTTCTGATTATAGATGATTACCCCTAGAGGACATGCTGAATCATGCTGTGCTCAGAAAAAAAAAAGTTTTCCTGTAAGAGGAAAGGAACAAACCACCAAAGTGTGTTTGACGTCACAATAATAACTCATATTAAAACATTTCAGTTCATGTTTCATATGCATGGGATGCAAATTGTTCATGATAATCTATAATTTGTCTGGCATTGCATGTAAATTAAGAAATGTAAGATAAGTGCAAATCACCGCCTGTACAAAACTGTAATGGGCTCAAACTTTTATGTTCACTAGAAGAGTCTGTTATGTCTTTGGTGTGAGGCATGTTTGCCACATTGTATTGTGGGACATTTTGCTCTATTGGGTTCTGTTTTGTGTGTTGAGTTCAGCAGGGTTGTTGTGTTTGTGTGAATCTGGGTTAATGTGTAACCCCTTTTACACAGCACTTCTGTTCTGGGAATATTTCTCCTTTATTCTGGAATGATGTCTGTGTTAACAAAATACCTCTGGAGGTAGTAACAGAGCAGTGATAAAGGTGGAATCATGATTCCGGAACACTATGTAAAAGGAACACCTCTCGTTCCACAACCAAGGTGTTGTAATGATCTGAGTACGGTGACTGAACCCAAATGCAAGACCCGGAAGCAGACGTAAAAGTTTACAGTGTTTATTAAACACAGGTTTAACTGACAAGTCAAGGATTGTGTTAGAATACAGATTCTTGAGGTTATAGAGTTCAGGATTCTTCTCAGGGTTTGTGAGACGGACCGGAGACGGACCCTCACAGCCCGGACCGAAAACACACGTCGAGTATCCGACTAGGGGAGAGCAGAGGGATGTCAGAAAACAGACCAGGTCACACACGGTGAGGCAAACGGATAGGCAACAGTACATTGGGATAGACTAGTTCACGTACCAGAAAAACAGGCAAAAGGTCGAACACACGTTGAAGCAACAGCAGCAGAGGTACAGACAGAAAAGCAGAGGTCCAGAAAAACAATCCAGGTCAAAAACAGGCAGACAGACAAACAGGATCCAAAAACCACTGGTAAGTAACACACAAGGAGATACGAAGAGGCACAGGACAGGGGAAAACACAGGGCTTAAATACACAAGAGGGAGGGAAGACAATGAGACACAGGTGGAGCAAATCAGGGCGGGGACAGGTAATCACACACAGGTGGAACTGATTAGGCAAAGGAAGCAAAGACACCAGACATGACACATGAGGAGAACTTAACAAAATAAAACAGGAAGTGACAGACAAAACACACAAGACAGACAAAACCAGACTAATGTCTGGTGGCAGATGTGACAGGTGTGACGTTTTGATGATGTATTGCATGTGCGACCCCCACACTAAGGGGGGTTAAAAATGAGCGAGGGTAGGTGTACAGTAAAAAAAAAAAAAAAACATCAACGCAACCGGAAAGATGTCGAACTGGGGAGACACCGAGATCCGCGAGCTGTTATCACTTCAGGCAGAGGACTCAATCTATGCTAACATTTGTGGAACGGTGCAGAGGTTAGCTATGGCTAGCTAGCTAATGCTTGGGGTATTTCCAATGCACAAGTTATACGTCATACTATAGGCTGTGCTGCGTCACCGCCCCTTCGATTCTGGAATGCAGGTCCACTATGTAAACGTCCAGCCTGTCTCACCTCTGTTACTCCTTTGCAGAGGCAATTTCTCATAGACTGTAAGGGAAGCTCGGCTTCCCCTAAAATTACAAAAATTAAATGGTCAAATATGTACGGTTGTGTTGACATTTCATTGACTACAAATGTGTTAGAACACGTTCATCTCACAGATGAGTTCATTCAGAATCAGCTTTATCACAAATCAATGGACTCAATGTAGTTCACTTCTCATACATTCCCATTGCGCTGTTTTCTCATACGATCTCTGCTCAGTGCATTTGCCCGTAGACACTCAGCGTCCATGCACTTCAATGGGACTGAGTGGAACAGTTTTTTTCATTGCCTCTAAACTGGACGGTAACTGGATAAATGCCACTATGTTGTCCCGACCCCAGACCCTTGGCATCTCTGGGGGTGAATGGAGCTGTGGGCAGACCTCAGCTGGGCTGGATGACAGGCTTCCATGTGCTGATTGGAGGATTGGTCGAAAAGCTGAATCTCATTTGATTGACAGCTATTTTGAGACATACTCCTTCACTTGACAGCGTTCAGTTTAATACCATCGTGCATTCTGTTGTGAAATCAAGAGAGAAACCACTACGAAATTACTTGTTCATTTCTTACACTGTAAATAAAACACACTCATTGTACTTCCTTGTTTCAATTTAACATAATTTCAACGTTTTCTTGTTTAGTTGGTACGATAAGGTCACTGACCATTTTCTTAAAAAGGAACAGAGGACCGAATTTATGTTTAAGTAACTTGACTGTTTTTTTTATGTAAGCTGACAATGAGCTTCCCCTCTCTGAAAGACAAGCAGCCGCCACTGCTCCTTTGGCTTGTCTGTGGAAATCGGTCAATGGTAAAACGGTGGGATCACCATCTCACCTCTTTTCTGGGATCTCTGTGTTAAAGTTGCTTGTGTATATGGCAATGTTTATTGGTCTTTTGATGTTTGCTTTTATTTTTGTTGAGGCATACCATGGTGTGCTACCTTTGTGCTGCCATCCTAAATATTGCAGTGGTTGAAGTGAATTACACTACCTGTGCACTTCAGATGTTAACTGACAGATTGCTAATTATACACCACATACTACTAGATATTCTGTCCTGTAAGAAACATGAGAGAAGCAACTGACAACACAAAGGTGGTGTTCGTCATATGCCTCCAAAATGACTCAGAAGGATGTACGCCGACTTCACTGAAAGACACTCTCAACTTGATGATAATTATACACTGAAAATAAAGTCACACAAATGATATACTTAGCGCCATTAAAAACACACGATCCAAGCATGTGGTGTAATTTCCAGAAAATGATTTGCTCAGGTGCCTATTTTGGATATATTGCTCATGAGATGAGTCACACAGTTAACAGTTTTATTTTTTCAATGTCGGCGTTTGGACTAATCCCTTAATGTCGGACATTGAGTCGAATCTGTTGTACAGCGTCACGCTTGACTGGTAACTTTAGGTGTGGTCAATAGCCGATATAAAAGCAGCAAAGAAAACGTCAAATTTTTTTTGCCAGCTCAAAATGTCACAACTTACGATACAGCAGACAGAACATGCCACTGGCATTTTACGAGCAGGTCTCAGCCGTGGTGAAGTCGCTCGACTGAATAAACCTGTTAAATTAGTCACAATTTATCCACAATCCATTCTCTAATGACCAATGCTTCCTTTTTTTAATATGAAGGTAACGCCAAACCACTTAATTAAATATATCCCCAAATATACATGTAATTCTGACCCGTGTGTTTTTAATGGCGTTAAGCATATTTTGTCGGGCTGCCTTTAGCTTTGATTTCCAGGATGCATTTGTCATGTTATTGTTTTTGCCACGTAATGTCATATTTATTTCTGTCTAGAGCTGCATTCATTTTTGGCCTAGATCTTGTAATGATAATTATATAATCAAACCGCTGTGTAACTCTTCTCCGTCACATCTCAATGGAGTTCAGTTCTAGAATCTGTGATGTCTAATCCATGTGTGTAAATGATGTCTCATTCTCCCCGAACCACTCTTAAACAATCTGATCCTGATGAATCCTGGTATTGTCATCTTGGGATATGCTTGTGTCATCACCGAGAAAAAAAAAACACTGATGTTAAGATTTAGTCATTCAGTTTATTAAGGTTCAGTTTACTTAATATTTTGGACACATATGAGCCTAGACCTGACCAACTGAATCCACCCCAGATTTTAACACTGTCCCCACAGACTTGTATTGTAGCCACTAGGCATGATGGGTAATCACTTCATCCACCTCTCAGGGTCAGTCTGGACTCATCACACCACATGTCCTTTTTCCATTGAAACACAGTCCAACCTTTATGCTCTCTATCAAACTGATGGTTGTTTATGAAATGAGAAGTGACTCACTACATCAGTTTGGGTTAAAGAACTTGTTGCAGCTAAAACATATTTATCACCACAGTTATTATCCAAAATCATGGCGGGGATTTTTTTGAAATACACTTAGGCAAGGCAGGTTTATTTATATAGCACATTTCATGTACAAGACAATTCAAAGTGCTTTACAGAAAACATTAAAAGCATTACAGCAGAAGCAATAAAAAGTATAGGCATGAGAAAAACACACAAACAAAACAAAACAAAATCAGATAAATAGATAAAACAGATAAAAACTTTAGGCTTAAATGAGTACAAACTCTATTCAAATACAGCTGAGAACAGGTGGGTCTTTAACCTGGATTTAAATAAACTGAGTGTTTCAGCTGATCTGAGGTTTTCTGGCAGTTTGTTCCAGACATGTGGAGCATAGAAGATGAACTCCATGTCTGGTTCTGACTCTGGGAACTGACAACAGACCGGATCCAGATGACCTGAGGGGTCTGGTGGGTTCATACTGGGCCAGGAGGTCACTGATGTATTTTGGTCCTAAACCATTCAGAGCTTTATAGACCAGCAACAGAACTTTAAAGTCTATCCTGTGACGGACAGGTAGCCAATGTAAGTGTAATGTGGTCCACATTTCTGGTCATAGTGAGGACTCTAGCAGCAGAGTTCAGAATGAGCTGCAGTTGTCTAATGCATTTTTTAGGTAGACCTGTAAAGACACACTGTAAAAAATGACTGTAGAATTGACGCCAAAAAGTTGTAAAGTTGCAACATAAAAAAATTGTAAGTGACAATACATTGCAAAGTTGTTTATTTGAAAAGATTTTTGTGTTAACGATTAAATCAAATATAGCTGTAGTTCTTACAGGAAGAGCATATTAGCAAAACTAGATTTGTATGTAGAATTTAAGTATTTCTATTGTTTTTAGAAAATAAAACTGTAAATTGAAATACAGTGTGGTGCCGTTTAAATTGCAAGACCATAATGTTGAAATAACAGCATATTTGCTTTTTTTATAAAAAAAAAAGTTATAAAAAGTAAACATTTAACAAAAAAACATTTTAAATTTGTAAATTAATGGGTTGGTAGAGTTGGTAGAGTGGCTCGTCCGATAACCAAAGGGTTAGTGGTTCGAATCCTGGCTCTGACTGTCCATATGTCAAAGTTTACATGGAAGACACTGAACCCTAAATTGCTCCCAGTTGGACCTGGTGGCTTTGGAAAGTGCTTTGGATAGCATGAAGGTGTAGAAAATGTGCTAAATAAGTCCATTTACCATTTAAATCCAATGTTAAATATACATGTTTAAATGTTAAATCTACGTGTTACTCCGTAAATATGTTTACAGTTGGATGTGTTTTTTACAGTATTGTTCTGTAAACCACAGCTGCCAGTTTTTCTCTGTAAAAACAACAGGATTTTTTTTACAGTGCACTGTTGCAATAATCAAGCCGACTGAAGATGAATGCATGGACTAGTATTTCCAGGTCCTGCTGAGACATCAGATCTTTTATCCTTGAGATGTTCTTAAGGTGATAGTAGGCTGATTTTGTGACTGCTTTGATTTTTTTTTTCAAAATTTAGGTCTGAGTCCATCACTACACCCAGATTTCTGGCCTGGTTGGTGGTTTTTAGGTCTATAGACTGAAGCTCTAAAATACCCTTTAAAATGAGAGAAAAACAAGTGATAATAATAAAAACAGCTGAAGACCTGTTTTGTGTGACGACCTAGCTATACTTTGTGTTTGTGTAGACACTTGCTCTCACTGGACTGCTGTCAAACAAATAATCTCTCATTCGGTGTCATGTTCATAGACATAGAGAACATTACATATAAAGTCCCCTGTGATTTCAGATCATTTTCAACCTTTTCAACACGTCATCCGTGACCTCCTCGTGCTTTATGGATGAGGCTGTCGTCACCCTGGAATAAACCATTCCCTCGAAACCCTACTCTCCCCTCTTCTGTCAAAAGATTATTATTATTTTTGTAGGCATTGAATCGGCATTTCCCCTGTGTAATTGCTCAACAGCAATGAGTCACTCCGTACTGCACGTAAAGACAAGCCTCAGTGTGGAACTGATTTGTCTGTCCCTTCAGTGGGCACACTGATAATTATTACCTCCGCCAGGAGGTACTGTGATCGCTTTGCTTTGTGTGCGTGCGTGCGTGTGTGCTTGTTTGTTTGTTTGCTAGCAAGATAACTCAAAAAGCTATGGACGGATTTTCATGAAATTTTCAGGAAATGTTGATACTGGCACAAGGAAGAAATGATTAAATTTTGGTGGTGATCGGGGGTGGGGGTCTGCACTGTCTTTTCTAGAAAAACACTCGGAAAGCCAGGGCCAATCAGTGGGGCCCCCCCGATCACCACCAAAATGTAATAATTTCTTCCTTGTGCCAGTATCAACATTTCCTGAAAATTTAATGAGAATCCGTCCTTAACTTATTGAGTTGTCTTTCTAACAAACAAAAAACCAAACAAACAAACACACATGCACGGGAGGCAGATCTGTCCTGGCGGAGGTCTGCGATCTCTCCGAGTGCTTCTCGTGTTTTCATTTTGTTGTTAGCAGTAAAATCAGTGAAATGTGCAAGGAGGTTGCCAAGATTTGTAGAGTTTTGCATTTATAGACATATCTCCCTAAAATGTCATACTGTGATAGAAGAAAATAATCTGTGGTGTAAAAGATATGGTTGTCAAATGATTAAAATTTTTATTTAGATTAATCATAGGGTTGCTGTGGATTAATTTCGATTAATCACGATTAAATATCTTTCATTTTAAATCTGTATTAATTAATATATATATATATATATATGTGTGTGTGTGTGTGTGTGTATATATATATATGTATACATATATATACATATATATGCACTTAACGTTCAAAACTTCAACAAAACGACTTGAAACAACTGTTGCATCTTGGGTTGTTTTGTCCTCATATTTCCATCCAGAGGGCCAACGTGTTGTTTAGCATTTTCCATCTTTATGGGTTGGTTCTGCTGCCTGTCACTACTGGATCTACTGCCCATTTGCACATGCACAACGATAAGTCTATTTGGACAAATTCCCCCAAATGCTTTGGTAGAGACATTCAAAATTATTCTGTGCTGTAGATGGGCTAATTGCGTTAAAATTTTTAATAAGATTAATCATGATGATGGGTTAATCTGTGTTAATGAATTAATTTTGACAGTCCTTGTAAAAAATGATCCTTTTCCGTCAAATGGGAACACAAACAGGTATTTTTCCATTAATTTGTCACTACACAATTATCCAAGTATTTGTGACGCCACACAGTGCTCGGATTATCCAACAGTTTTTATTTTGTAAATGGCCACAGATAGCATATAAATATGACAATAAGTTAATAAATATCAGTATACAGTAATCACCAGAACACATTCAAATAAAGTGACCATACCATTAGGTACCCTGCACAATAAACGTCAGAACTACACAGTTGGATATGCTGGGGAACAATTAAATGGTACACAACTTTAACCCTGTTGAAACTTCATAACATGTAGCAGAAACTCAGCTCTGACAGAACATAAATTCAACATTTGCACAGTGTACCACAGCCACATCATGTCAAAAAGTTCATACAGTTGCTATTGTGGGAAAACTTTGGGCTGTTCAGCTTTTAAATTACACTTGAAGTGATTAGAACATAAACACCGATGTCATTTATTTTAATGTGATTGTATTGGATAGTGATAGATCTAAACTTTAATGTCACTATTAAAAGCAGTGATGGAGAAGAATGTGTCTGTCATGTCATTACATTATACATTACTGTAATCAGGTACAACTACTGAGAAAAAAATATTGTAGAGTATGAGATATGAATGAGTACATTGGCAATCAGGGTTTATTGAAGGAAAAAATAGTAATAAGTGCATCACTGTGTCAAAAAACACAAAATGTAAACGTATGTAAAGGGTGGAATACATGAAAAACAAGATGACAAAAACAACTGCTGCCCGAATGGTGAAAATTATGGTTTCCTGATAAATAATAATAATATATAGTTGTATATCAGATTGTCTCCAACCTGTTTCTGCCGTTGTATTTTTATGTTTCTGAGCATTGATGATTAATGTTTTTCACCACAGTCCTTTTCGCCCTTTTATTTTCTTGCATCTGTTTGTTTCAGTGAAAAGCTTCCATGAATACAATAAAATGGCCTGTAATTCAACAAAATGCTCTACATCTGAACTCAGCAAAGAGCTCTAATATGACTACACCAGTACAATATTTATATATTGGGAATTTTCAGTTTTATTGTTCCAAACATTTGTAATAAACATGCAAAAAATACTAAGTTCCATTAGTTTGAAGTCATTAAAATACATATATTATCTATTAAATGTCAACAGGGTAGCTAATGATCTGTTTTCCACAACTTTTCCCATGTTGCTTATATGTGGAGATGAGGAACCAAAGAGGCTGAAGCAAAAGCAATGGTTATGTAACATAAAAGCACAATGGAAAACCATGACTGTTTATATCCAAACAGGAACTGCACATGGTGGTTCATCAATTAAAATTCAACCCATGTCAACTATGCCTTTGAAAGGATATATCTATATATTTAAATTGGAAGTAAAGGGTTAGATTATGTAACATTGGAATATACTTTAATACTGATAGGTTAATTTTTTTATTTTTTATTTTTTTTTCTAGTAAATATCACTCAACAAATGACTATGGTGTCTGAGTTCATATCACTTGCAAACAAATTAGGTCATATCCAAAATAAAAACAAGGAATCTACTGCATCCAGGTCTGCAAATATACAGGATTAGCTGTCTATTTGTGTTTTTCTCAGACAAAATAAGCTCTGTATGTTGCATGAACACAATGCTTCAGTGGCTGAGGGGTTATCTGAAGGTCTCTCTTGATTGTTTTTTGTTGTTAGTATCAATATAACCTGGTCGTGGCTCTGGGAGCAGGTTATGTTTAACAATAGAAACAAGTAAAAGTTGACCTTCACTTTGGAAACATTGAAAGCAACCACTCTATTTACAGTACATTGTATGTAAATACTGAATGAGCTGATGTTGAATGTCGACATGAGAAATATCAAAAATATTGGACCTGTTTGCACAAATCGACAGCTGTTTATGTTTAACATCCAGATGAGATTCACAAGTTAAAGTCTCCAAACAGTAAAGTAACTTGACCACATTAACCTTCCAAACTCACCTTCTAAACCAAACTTAAACAACGGAAACAAAACAAGCCTTGTGTCAACTTCCTCATTAACTTTCTTGTAAATGTTCAGTCTTGGGTGTCTTTGTTTTTTTTTTTCCTGTTTAAGCCCCACCAGTTAAAACCTGCCAGTCACTATTGTCTTTCTCTTTCTTCTCCCGACTGTTTGGTTCGTTCCTTTGAGACAGATCCAGGATCAGTTTGGACTTGAGGAAGCGCCTGTAGGAGTCTTTTTCCATCAAGTTATAGATCATCTTCTGAGCTTGGTCAAAACAAGACGGGCAGGCGTTTTGAAGGTTCTGCCTTGTATCTTCTCTGGTCACTGCGTCTAGGTTCACCTTAGAACGACACAAGAGAAGGAGGTAAAGGGTGAAAACACTGGAGATGAAATCTGTGTGATGAACCGTCCTACTAGAAATTCAGTAATCATTTCTGAAGGAATTGCACCAAAGTTGACCCAGAGCTACTTTTGTGGCAGTTCCCAAATTTTTTTTCTCTATATTTAACATTTCGTAAGTGATTTAACACCATTTATTATAAAATAATCCTCCATATTTTGCATCTTTTCAGTGAAAATCAAGTATTTTCCAGTATTTAATTCACTGATCATGTAGATGTTCATAATAGCTCAGATTAAAGTTGAGGGTTATTGTATCAAAAACAGCCAAAAACTGAAGAAAAAGTGACTTTTTAAGTAAAATATATCATTAACTGAACATAAACCAAGTGTCTCCATCCACTGTCATTGATCAAACTCTATGGGTTTTAATGGTGAATCAGTGTTGAAGTAGATGGTGGTGTTTCCATGGTAACTACAGAGCCTCTGAACATCCAAATGGATCATATCTGATGACCATGAAAAGATGGAAAAACTGCATTTTACACCAATTATCTACATGTATTGATAGGATTAGTGGATCAACAGGTATTAAACAGTTTAGATCAGAAAATGATTTTGGTTGGTGGTGGATGTTTGGGTCTTTATGGGTTAAAACACTCAGTGTACAGTCTAAAAAAGAAAACCTATATATAGAATAATTGCTGTTTTTCTTAATTCAGTTGAATGATTTGTGTGCCAAAACGTCTCCATCCACATTCTGCCTGTAGAATCTCATGACAGCAGAGAGTTTCAACCCACAGGAAGTTGAATAAATAGCCACTAACATTATTTATGTCAGCAGTTATTGTTATTGCGTCACATAGTGCTTACCTCACTTAGCAAAGAATGCGTGGATGCAACAATTTACGACATTTCCAGTTAACTGTTAAACCTCCTGTTTTTTCTTCTACTCATCAGTTAGACACTCGGTCTTTACACCAGTCGTTCATTACCTCTTTTGGAGAGTCTGCCTCCAGATACTGTTGGTAGATTTGCTTGGCTTTTATTGCCATCTTGGAAGTGGACGCCTTTTTGTAGTCTTCACAGGCGACCCAGAAGTCCATGTTCTCTTCGCTGAACTCAGACTTGAGGAAAGTGGTGAAGACTGAACGACCCACTAAGATGGAAAGACAACACATTTAGTTTTAATGTCAAATGTTCATGCTGTTCGAAGAGTAGGTAACAAGATGGAGCTTCAACAGATATAAAAGGTAATAACAAATGTAATATTAACTGCTATAAAACATGAGAGTGTACTTTTAAAGGAAGGATATTTAGCTTTTTTAAATGGAATTATGCATTTTAAAACATTTCCCTGTGGTCTACATAAACTTTAAATGCTATGCTTGGATCTAAATTCTTTATTAATTCAACTCCACAGGTCCATCTTCAACCCTATTTCTGAGTAATGACACTAGAAAGGGGGTTTTGAGCGCTGGCCCTTTAAATGCAAATGAGCCACTTCACACCCCACCCCCTCCAGGTTGTTGACCATGCTGCTCTGTCCTGTTTCTCTGAACTCTGAGAAATGTTTGTCGGAAGTCTTGACCTTATATGCGCAAATGTCGTAACTAGTTATAGGCCAAACAAATTACACATTGACCTCATGAAATCGCATTGTATGTCATGCCAGTTCTTAGGGCATTTGGCGTGCTATACATATCCATTTTAATCCTTTTGCGTGTTATTCAATGCCATTTGATTGCGTGTCAATTTACGCAAAGATCTCCGGTTTACATATTCGTAAACGCTAACACTAACCGCTAATCACGTGGTATTTGACACAGCGTGAACATATATAATGCGTACAGATAACACACCAATTAAAAGTGGCGTGTATGGCATGTAGATTTACGCAATTCATGATATCATGTTGCAAATTAAGAAGGAATTAAAACGGGTTGTAGAAATCCACTGGATTTTTGCCAAAATGAATATAAAGATAGCTTTGCAGCACCTGGAGGGTTCAAATTCAAACTTTTTGAACTCTTAGGGTCCCCAAATACACAAATAAATGTACAAAAGACTAATAAAAGTGGGTTTAGCAAAATATAACCCCTTTAAGTTGTGTTCTAAGGATTTTGCACCAATTTCTGTGGTCTTTCAAGCACAAATCTTTTCAACTAATATGTTTGATGACAACACTGCAGTCACTCAATCAAAAATAAGGTTTTATAAGTAATATATAATATATCTTTGTAGTAAAAAGGAAAATAAAGGCGTCAAATTTTGGAGTTCAACATAAAACTTTGTTGAGATATTATTAGACTGACAAATAAATCTGATAGAGCACATTTCAAGGACATTTCAACAGTATTTCTCATTAATTTTGACATTGAATTGGAAAAATACAACATAAGAAAGTAAATAAATAACTGTTTTTTACCTCCACCCAGGTGGTTATGTTTTTGCCGGTGTTGGTTTGTCTGTTTGTCTGTCTGTCTTTGTGCAAGATAACTCAAAAAGTTATGGACGGATTTGGATGAAAATTTCAGGAAATGTTGATACTGGCACAAGGAACAAATGATTTAATTTTGGTGGTGATCGGGGGGGTGGGTGGCACTGATCTGCCTTGGCGGAGGTCTGTGCTCTCCGAATGCTTCTAGTTTTATTTCTGTGATAGAAATTCATCAATAATCATAAAAATGCTGAATATAATCAGCTTTCCTCATACCCGGTTGATCCTTAGTTTTGTCTACTGACAGTTATTGTGCTGAAAATGACTAAATGGCAAATGAAAAAATGTCTGAAAACATATTAAAACGAAAATGAGCAAAGCCATCCAAGTTAAAAGCTCTATTGCATAATATTTTATTACCGTCGAAAATAAGTCTATAATTGCATCCTGCCTCTAAGATACACTAAACAACAGAATTGTTTTCCAATAATTGAACCAGTTAAAAGAAGCTCAGAACATGGAACTTAAACATCTTTTTATTTCATGAAACTGATGGACTGCTTCGGCTGTAGTGCTTCAAAACTCCTACATGATTAGCAGACACGGCTGAGTGCAATAAGATAAACAAATGAAGGCCGCGCAACCTAGAGCTGACGGACGAAGCCTGAAAGATTGAAGGAAGTCATGACGACGTTGGAGGTCAGCGGTTAAGGTCATGGAACGCAGCAGGTCAGAACCCAGCTGGTTCCCGCAAGGCCATTGCTCCCCGTGTGTGTCCACGCACACACTCAGTGTAATTCCCAGTGGGTTCAAGCACACACGCAGACACATTGCACTGGTCAGCGGGCCCTCGGGGGCCATTCAGCGATGCCTCCAGACACGTAGCTCGAGACCAGAGCATGAGAATACAATCATGTGCATGTTTGAGGAAATTCCAACTATTTCTCCAACATTTCACCAACATGTTTCAAAGGATCTAAGCGAGATGAAGTAATCAGCTCTTATCTAGAACCAATACCTGGTGAAAAATGGTTGATTAAATCTGACATGTACAGCAGGGGATGAAGCACCTCCAACTTCTTACTGGCAGCCATTAGTAAAGAATGTGAAGGTCAGGGCTTTATCTTGTCTTTTTTCCCATGATCACAGCGCAGTCATGTCATATGAGAATAAGCTTGTTTAGTTTTAGAGATTTTTGTTTGATCCCTGAGAGAGGCAAGGAGTCAGTATTATTAGTTTGACTCTGAAGGGTTTAACTGGGATTTGACGACTTCGTTATGGTTTTCCGACCACAAGTTCAAAGTCCCAAGTGTGAAATTTTAATACGAAAAAACCCACTCACCTTCTGTTTTCATCACATGGCAGAAAGACTCCTTCCACTTTTCCACCTCGGCTGCAGTCGGCGCCCTGAAATACAGATATAACGAGTTTTTAAAAAAGGCTATATAATCCGTATTAAGCGCTGTGATAGTACTTTTTTATTCGATATAGCCTGTACTCCCTCTACATTAAAAATTGTTGCAGTACTTCCTCGGCTGAGCAGTCAAAGAAAACAACTCCCTATATTGCTCCTCTCTCAAATGCACAGTAAAACATATTTAAATATCATTTCAGACAAATATTTTCAATATAAAAAGTCTTTGCTCTTTGTCGTAAAGTGCCACATGTATCTCAGCTCCACGATGGTAAATCTCTTAATATCATTGTACGTCATCTGGCATTTACACGAAAAAATCTGCAATAAGGCCTCCTTAAGAAGCTGTAGGATATAAAATCACTGCTGAAAATCATTTGTAGTATGTCCAGTAATAGACCAGTAATCCATACGGCTACACAGTACTTAAATGGTGAAAGTGATGTACTACTGAGTGATCACGCCTGGGAAATGTGTATTGATTGGAAGTCCCTATATCTGAATGGGTTTCTATTATAACTGGTACGTTTATGTCATGGGGAGGGTTCATCCATGTTGCAGAAAGGAGGAAGATTCTCCTCCAGAATGACAGCGTTTCCATCCATAGGGTTCTCTGAACGGTCTGATGTGCATGAAAATGACATCAGTTTGTACAGACTTTACAACCACTAGATCTAAGCCTTAATTTAATTTGTACAATTTACATAACATGAGGGAATATCTTTTGGATTTGGTGTGTTAAAACCTAATTTTGCAGAGATTTCCAAATGAATTTCTCTCTAAATTTCACAATTACTAAGTGTTTTACCACAATTTATTTTAATATTATCCTCTGCATTTTCCCTTTTTCAGTCCCAATCAGGTTTTTTTCTATAATGAATTTACTAATCATATAGATGTTCGTAAAGACTTAGAGTGACTTTGAAGGTTATTGTATTAAAACAGAGAAAACTGAAATTTATACCATCGACTGAACATAAAAACAAGCATCTACCACCACTGCAAATCAGATGCTGCTAAAAAACTGAGAAAGTGTAATGTCTTGGTACTTCTAAAGTTATTGAATATTTTAGATCCTTAGATACTTTTGGTCGCCAGCAGCTGTTTACATCTTTCAGGTTTAAGCAAAGGTTGAAAATCAATTATTTGGCGTTGAAATTGAAAAAGAGGGACTACAATAAAATACATAAAATTGGAATCATGTTAACATTGTTTGCTTTTTTCTGCTCCATTTCCCAGCACCGTGAAAGCAGCCATCTAGTTTTATTGGGTATACTTACACAATGTTGCCCATAAAGGTGGAATCATTTTGTTTTCAGACACAAATCCTTTTATTATTCCTATTTATGTGCATCAGTGATAACATATTGAGTCCCAGTTATGCTTTATGTATCAAGATTAAATCACATTGTCCCTTCATTTCATGAGAAAAGGTAAAAATATGTGATTCCAGCTTTAACAGCGGACTGAAAAGCCTTGAATATATGCGCACGTTTGTTTGCGTAAAACCAATGTAATATAATTTAATTCGCCATTTGTCAGTAAATAAGATATTCTGTCAACATGAGGGTTTCATTCATTTCTCCAAGGTAACACATCATATCAGCAACAGAAGAAGACTTGTGAGGCAATTATATGTGTGAAAGAATCTGGAGGAAAAATGTAAAAAGTCAATTAAAACTCCAATCAATCAAACTCCAATCAATGTAAAAAGTCAATTAAAAAAAAAATGAACATTAAACCATATGTATTTCGACGTTTCTCGAACCTCAAACAACAGCGTCGAGTCTCATTCATTCATTCAGAAGCAGCTCGACATTCAACAACTGCACTTAGACCTTGTGCTCAGACTTAAAATACCATCCTGCCACGAGAAATCATTTCTGATTTCTGTGATAGGGCTTATATTCACAACTCCCTCTTAATTACTGTCGATGAATGGTATTTGGGTCAATGAAAACTGGTGCAAAGTCACAGATTATAATGACAGACAAGCAACATTCAGGAAAAGCCATTTAAGATTTAGACAGGAGGTATTTGGGTCAGTGAAAACCAACACTGATATGAAGTATAAGCATTTAGCAAGATAATATAATAAAAATGAACCCATCTATGAAGAAATATGACTTGGTTTCAACACTTCAATTGTCTTAAAGAGGAGAAGCACAAACCGGAACAGCCACTTTAAAATATTCATAAATAAAGTTGCAGAGATGAGCTCTTCTGACCTCTTTGTAGCAGCATCAGCCTTTTCTTTCGCCTGCTTTGGATCCGCTGCTTGGGGTTCAGGCTTCTGGAGTAAGAAGCTTATTTTGTGCTTGATGTCTTTGGCGCTGTGAAGATCCAGATGAGTGAACAGTAAGAAAAATGCATTCACAAGACTTCACTTTGCACTGTAGTATTCCTATAACAGCTGCTTTCATTAAGATTTACTCAAAATAATAAACATTATTTAAGGTTCTGATTCAGACACATTTACTATGCATATACACTGGAGCAAATTAACTTGATCCACATGTTGGTGAAACAATCCTAAACTCACCCTTTTAAGCATGTTGCAGGAAGCGTCGCGAGTCCTTTACACATGGTGAAATATTAAAGATCCAAAGTCAGTGTTGTTGTTTTAAGTGATGACAAAAAGACAAGAGCTTTATAGCAATCTTCTCCCAGTGTCAGACAACAGGCTGTGGGTGTCTCCACCCCCAGCTGTGGTTTTATATCTCCAGAGCGCACGCTGACAGGAAACTGACCAATCACACAAAGAGACAGAGAGAGGAAAACAGAGAGAGAAAGAGAGGGAGCGAAACCAGAGCACCGAGAATCTGCAAGACGGGAAATTAACGACAAATTGGATCATGCGGAAAGTAAAACAAAAGGTGTTTTTCTCTAAAGGGAACATCTGGGGATTTAATAAAAGTTGTTACCTTGTGAGCAGAGTTAAAGTATCCACAGTTGACTCATGATTCTCAGTTCAGTTAAAGAGGCTTTCAGAAGTGTGAAGCCTGTTTATCTCAAACTAATACTGACATTTAACTGTGGGCCTTATGTACACTGTAAAAAATCCAAATATTACCAAATGTATTTTTCTTATTTCTAGTCAAAATATCTCATCACACTTAAAATAAAACATAATCACCTAAAGAGTAATTTTTCATGGAGATACAAGAACTTATTTTTAGACGATAGATCTTGAAAATCTTATTTCAAGTAATCTTACCAAGATAAATTTTAACTTGTTCCATAGTTTTGTTTTGTTTTTTTTTGTTTTTTTGCTTAATTCAAGATTTTTTGCTTAATTCAAGTCATTCTACTCAAAATATCTCATCACACTTCAAATGAAACATAATCACCTAAAGAGTAACTTTTCAGTGAGATATAAGAACTTATTTTTAGACAATAGATCTGGAAAATCTTATTTCAAGTAATCTTACCAAGATAAATTTTAACTTGTTCCACTGTAAATTTTTTTATTTATTTATTTGTTTATTTATTTATTTATTTATTTATTTTTTGCTGAATTCAAGATTTTTTTGCTTAATTCAAGCAAAAAAAAAAAAAAAAAAAAAATCTGCCAATGGAACAAGGGAAAATTATCTTGGTAACATTACTTGTATTTTTTTTTATGTATGTATGTATGTATGTATGTATGTATGTATGTATGTATGTATGTATGTATGTATTTATTTATTTATTTATTTATTTATTTATTTTTGCTTAATTCAAGATTTTTTTTTATTTTTTTTTGCTTAATTCAAGCAAAAAAAAATAAAATCTGCCAAAGGAACAAGTGAAAATTATCTTGGTAACATTACTTGAAATAAGACTTTGAAGATCTGTTGTCTAAAAAAAGTTCTTATATCTCACTGAAAGGTTCCTCTTTAGATGATTATGTCTTATTTTAAGTGTGATGAGATGTTTTGTCTAGAATTAAAAAAAAATACACTTGGTAAGATTTTGATTTTTGATTGTACCTGTATACTCAAAATATTATGGGATACGACCTGCATTAATCCAATTAAAATTTTTACACTGATCGAAAATTAACATATAAAATCAAAGAGGCGAGTGAGTGTCTTGAATATATCAACAATACGTAATAAAATTGAAGTCCTGCCCATTTCAATTGTGCTCCCACGTGCTGATTGGAGGATCAGTGGAAAGGCTGAATCCCGTCTGATTGACAGCTGTTTTGAGATCTACTCCCTCACCGACACAGTTCAGTTTAATACCGTCACACATTCTGCTGTGAAATCGAGAGAGAAACCACTACGAAATTACTCGTTCATTTCTTGCACTGTAAATAAAACACACTCATTGTACTTCCTTGTTTCAATTTAACATAATTTCAGTGTTTTCTTCTTTCAGTTACATAATTTAATCATTTCTTGTTCGAGTTTAATATCATTTTGTAGACAGTTAAATAAATCAAACTGTCGGCTAGGTCGGAGTGAAAGGAGCATCTGTTGTTTAACCCTTTCATGCATGAATTATGATATCCTTACCCAATATATTTTTCCTGAGTGTTTTTATTCCTTTTTAGGCATGAAAAAAACAATGCAATTGAGTTTTTTTGTTAAGAAGTTAGAAAATTGGCCACTCCATGTATTTAATTTTTGAAGCAAAGAAACATGTATTTGAAACCTAATATCAGAAAGTGATATGGAAAACTATGCAATAAAAACATTTTTAATGCTGCTAATCAGATGTTTTCTCACAATTTAATACACTCTAATACTAGTTATTATTCATTTCATGGAGATAATACGCAAAAAAAAAAACCAAAAACAAACAAACAAAAAAACTGTTACAATCTAATAACAATTAGCAATTGATTTACAGTAAAAAAAAATAAAAATAAAAAAAAAAAACCCAAAAAAAAAACATGTCACTGCAGATCAGGTTTATCAAGAACAGCAAAGTTACAGTAATGGTATGAATGTCAGCATATGGGATGATGCGTAAGTGTCCACTGTGTTGGCTGATATGCAAATAAACCAACAAAACTCATGAATATACAAGAGAACAGCTGCAGAATAACTGTCCACTGTAGTGACCACTGTGCACGAAAGGGTTAACAAGGCTGAAGTCTTACACCCGCAACACACTGGGCCAAGGCAATCTGAGCAGCCCAGCTCTGCTGGACATTCAGAGGACACTGGTCCAGTCCCTGGAAAAGACGCCTACTTGGTACGATAAGGTCACTGAGCATTTTCTTAAAAAGGAATGGAGGGCTGAATGTATGTTTAAATAACCTAACAATTTTTTTTTTTTTTTTGATGTAAGCCGACAATGAGCTTCCCCTGTCTGAAAGACAAGCAGCCGCCACTGCTATGTACACTGTTAGTCATAAAGTTGGAAGAATTTTGTTTTCACATTCGACTTTTTATTCCTGTTTATACACATCATTAATCACCTTCAACCAGATGCAATGATCACATACTGACTCCCACTTACACTTTATTTATCAAGAATAAATCACACTAGATGAATAGTTGTATCCCCCTGGAAAAAATCACTTAATGTGTCAGAAAATGATAAAACACCTTTTTGAAAATTTGGCAGCCATATTTAGATCATATCAGTACATTTGTTACACCAAGTACTTTATGTAGTCGTTTGTATTGGCCTTGCACACTGGGGGGGAGGTAAAAGGGTTATCCTTCTCGCCTTGCCTTTTGTTATGTCTGTATTCTGTTGGTATGATGATATGTTTGTATACATTGCATATATCAAAACTGAAAAAGAAAAAAATGTATATATTAAAAAAAAAAAAAAAGAATAAATCACACTGTCACAAGCATTTCAAGAGAAGACTTAAAAAATAACTAAATAAATCAACTTTATGGGCAACAGTGATTTTTAGCATTTCATTGCAAACAACTTGAATTTGCATAACAAACTTTTTTCCCCAAAGAACAGTTGGCTTTCCAGCATTACTCATATGACACATAATAAAATACAAATGATAAAATAATATATAAATAAAATGGTAATATCAACCATTTTTGGGGGGGCAAATCATGGATAGACATTCTCATCATTTCAGAACCAAAACTACATTTCAAATCAAAGTTTCTATGAATCAGTGAGTCAGTATTTCTATGTTTTAACTGCTTGTAGAACTTTTCTACTGTATCTCTAACATTCCCATGTAATAGTTTAACTATTGTTATGCAGTCAATATTTAGTGCCGACGGCATTTGGTTTGGGAAAGAGTTTGGCTTAATAAAAAGACGTGATGAAAAATGAGTCACAGTACCGTTATTGATATTAAATCATAATCTGTTCCTAACTCTCACCAAATCCAGGATGTGAGCTTCACTGTCTGGTGGGAAAAAAGGCTGTATTTGGTAAATCCACCATAGTCCCAGGCTTTATCTGCCCTAGGAAAGGGAGAGTCTTTTGAAAACAGCAATGTCAGAATATTGGACAGAGAAGACAAGTGATTTGAGAGAGGAGTCAAGGACGCCATTTTTGTGAAGAGACGTCGATCTGAGACACTCAAACCTACAGGACCGTTTTCAACAGCCTCCCCAAACATTTCTTACCAAACAACCTGTGACACCTGGACACACCTGAGAACAATCAATCCCCCTGAAGGACTTGAACAATTACCCACCCCCTCAACGACCCTGACACTTCAGGTCATTACATACTGTTATCCTCATAACATAATTGCCAGAGTCATATTTTTATGATCTGTGGTCTCCTAACATGACTGCTTCCTTTTACTTCATTGGCTATGTTCTGAAAAAATATGACCCCGGCAATTATGCTATGAGGCTAACAACATGAGAAAAACAACCTCCACAGACCCCTGCCCCTACAGGTTTATAATTCTGCCTTTCCTCACCAGCAAACAGAACAGATGAAGTCTCTTGGATAAGAGATGAAACACTAAAGAACAAACCAGTCCAGTTGAACCACATCGGTAATAATTAGATTTTCTGTTAATGATAAAAGGTAGACAAATAAAAGGTCAAGACATTTAAATAGCGAGACTTTGCGGATCCATTGTCTCTTGTCCTTTGGATATTAACAATATTACACAACCATCAAAACCTGTTCCACTTCGTTACGTTTTTCACGTGTTGGACAGTGTGCAGGCTCAGAGAAAACAGACATTGGGTATGCAGGTAAAAACATGTCAAAAACATATCTTCTTAAGATAATAATGGAAAAATGGAGGTGAAAACTATGGCGTAGCAGATGAGGGTTGTGAGCCTTCTGGATATGGCGTGGCTTTGGCTGGTCTGGTTTAACTATGATTCAGCCCGTAGCTGAACAGCCGTGATGAGTTGGTTAATGGGGAGTGAACAGTAGGCTGCTCTTACAGTAGTGACATCTATAGTCGCTTTTCCATTGACCCTCAAATTGCGCAAGTTATACTTCCGCATAAAAATTTACCTAATGGAAAAACAACAATTCCGCCAAAAGTCTCATTTTTCGATTAAAAGTTTTTGTGCTGGCAAGAGGTGGTTTTTCGAGCATAGCACAAATGGTATATCACACAAAACTGCAATGGAAAGACCTTTTTTTGCAACTAGAGTCAGGTGAATTAAAAACAAACGTTACACCAAGCAAAGAAGACGAAGAAACATGTATGTATGCATGTGTGGACAAACCAGGAAACCCAATCATTTTTTAATTTGGTACAAGATAGAGGGGTAATATATACAACTAGAAGCACTCGGAGAGCGCAGACCTCCGCCAAGGCTGATCAGTGGCCCCCCCCCCGTGGGCCCCCCCACCCCCTATCACCACCAAAATTTAATCATTTCTTCCTTATCCCATTTCCAACAAACCCTGAAAATTTCATCCAAATCTGTCCATAACTTTTTGAGTTATGTTGCACACTAACGGACAGACAAACAAACAAACAAACAAACAAACAAACAGACAGACAAACAAACAAACCCTGGCAAAAACAAAACCTCCTTGGTGGAGGTAATGATGAATAAATCTGTAAATCAACACCATATTTACGTTCGTCGCCATGTTTATGGAATGACTTCTGGTGTCGTCTCGTGATAATAAATAAACAAATCATTGCATTTGTGATTTAACCCCCTTTTTTTTTAAATTCTCTTTTTATTGAAAGAAAATTTTTCTTTTCATACATTGAAAAAACAAACAAAAACACAAACTATGTAGATCCAGAGAGTGGTTGTAAAAAAAACAAACAAAAAACAAACAAAAATATTTACAGCAGCTCATTATGGTCCTGTCATACAAGATCTCAAAGTAAAGAATCAATACAAAAATAAAGATAAACAAAAACACAAAAACATATTTCCTTCAGATGATTTTGGGTTCATATTCATGCATTCATCTCAGCAAAATCAGTTCTCAAAGGCTTCACATATCTCACCCATCCCTCCCAGTGTCGCACAAAAACATCCATCTTTAAATTTACAGTAAAGGTTATTCTTTCCATCCTATAAATTCCCATGGTTATGTCTATCCAATTATTTATTGTCGGTTCTTCTTGTGTCATCCATCGTTTAGTTATTGCTTTTTTTCCTTCAGCTAGTAATATACCGAAAAGGTATCTGTTTATGTTCTTGACCTCTGGAGAAATGCATCCCAAATACATTGTTTTGAAATCAAAAGGTAAATAGATACTAAGACTGATTTCTATGGCTTTATGTATTTCTTTCCAATAATGGTTAATTTTTGGGCATTCCCAGAATATGTGAAAATGATGTGCAATGTGGCAGCTACAATTCCTCCAGCATTGTGAATTCCCATTTGTGTAGTGTGACTTACGGCTAGGGGTAATAAAAAAAAAAAACGAGTTACGTTTTTCCAACAGAATTCTTTCCATAAATGAGACTTTGTACTTTTCCATTGAAATTTGCAGATGTTTTGCCATTCGTCGTCGTGATTTAACCCTTTCATGCATGAATTATGAGAACCTGAGTCAAGATATTTTTCCTGAGTGTTATTATTTCTCTTTAGGCATGAAAAAAACAATGCAATCGAGTTTTTTTTTGAGGAGCTACAAAAATGTCCACTCAGCCAGACACTACGCATTTAATTTTTGAAGCAAAGAAAATTTTATTTAAAACCTAATATTAGAAAGTGATATAGAAAACTATGCAATAAAAACATTATTAATGCAGCTAATCGGATGTTTTCTTACATTTTATCATACTCTAAAACTAGTCATTACTCACTTCATGGAAATAATATGCAAAAAAAAAAAAAAAAAAAAACCTTTTTGTTTTAAAAAAAAAAACAAAAAACTCTTAATTACAGTCTAACAACAATTAGCGACTGATTTAAAATAAAACATGTCAGTGCAGATGAGGTTTATCATCTATAAGAACAACAAAGTTACAGTAATGGTATGTATGTCAGTGTATGGGATGGTGCATAAGCGTCCACTGTGTTGGCTGATATGGAACTAAAAGAACAAAACCTAAGAATATACAAGAGAACAGCTGGAGAATAGCTGTCCTCTGTAGTGACCACTGTGCATGAAAGGGTTAATTTAATGTGATTTGCACATATGTCCAATGGAAAAGCAACTACTGGCATTCTATAAACCCATTTTGGTATGAATTGAACCAATAGTTTGGCTTCTGAAGTGTTAAACAAAGAAACAAACAAACCGAACCAAAAACAATACCTCTTTCCTTCCCCTTCAGGGGTGGGGTAAGAAAGATATCTGCACGCTGACCTTAAACACACAATGAGATTGAGATTGAGCCAGCAGTAGTGGTCGACCTTCTACCAGCTGTACAGGACAATAATCCGTCGATCAGCTTTTGTCAGAGCAGGTCTTCTAAACTCGACTAATTGCTGATCTGAGTCAGTCTGAGTCTGCCTCCAGATAAACACACCTGCTGAGAAAAAGCAGAAGGGAGATTACAGGGAATGGTAATACAGGGACTGTGACAGACTGTCTGTTATCTGCGGATTTCGATGTTTGCTGCAAACCCAGCCATGGTCTGGTGTTTGTCAAAAATATTTTTATCCCACAAAGAAGACCAAATGCATATTCATATTCATCATGACTCATTCTAAATCAGAAAAAGCCACCAGTTGTTAAGCGTTTATTATGCACAACTCACAGTAGAGAAACGGATGGCTGAAAATCTAAAAGCATTTCTACTCACGGATCATATTTGTATGTAAAGTAGCCTGCTGAAATATATATTAAGACCGCAGTGTCATCTCAAGTGTCATATTTGGTCAACTTCATCAGAGCTATTTTCATTATTAGATGATTTGTTCAGTTTCCATGGAAATAAATGTATGAATTTAAGCCTTCATCACATGTGTCCTGTACAGCACACATGCAAAGCAAAAAGTTAAAATTGGAATGCAAAAAGTTGTTCTGAAAAATTAAATAGCAACTTTATAAGGGGTCCCTTTGGAAAAGCAAAGAAAACAATCACTTAACTCTTGACAGGAGCTGGCAATGCAACGAAAAGCATCAATATAGTTGCACCCTTAGTAAGAGGAAGGATACAGTGGGAAAAAAAAAAAAGAAAACGTGCTCTCTTTGGAAGATGCGTGATTAAGGAACATTTATAGAGCTGCTGATATTGACAGTTGAATTCATTAAAACTTATTTTGCGAGGCTGAAGAACGTGCAGTGGAGGAGGGACAGTTTAAGGGTCTGCAGTTCATATCATTTAAGTTTGAGAAGTATGAAGTTTGTACAAAGTTTTTCTAATATCTGAAATTTAAAAAATGTCAGTTAGGTCAGAAACAGCCTTAGGTTTTAACAGAAAGACCTGAGACTGGAGTGAAATATCAAGCACCAACAGTGGCATTTAACATCCTACAGACACACCATGGAAACAACAACAACAACCATCTGAGAGCAACTAACTGCCTTTTGTACTCTACCTGCCAAAGGTGATTCACTGGAAGAACCCATCTAAATGAGACTAATCCAATATGAAGACAGAAAATCATCACTTTATATAAAATATCACAACAAAAATAAACATTTGCATAAATATTAGTCCCTATAAATGCATTAGTAACACAATGGCTTCATCTAGTGCAATGCAAATCAGTATTCATGTCTCTATTATTAACCTTTACTATAATGGTTCAGTCTGAGAGCTCTGAAGCAGCTGATTAAGTACGTTCACCCCTTTTTGCCTCCACACTCTGCTGAGGAGACAAAGAGGAAGATTAGATGTGAGTCTTTGTTTGACACTTAGCAATTACCTTTGATGAAACAACACAAAGAAATAATAATACAAATTTTACAAGTCAGGATGCTATTAAAATGCAAGATTGCTCATTCATTCATCTTCATTCTTAATCTTCGAGAGAGTCATGGAAGATCCACAAAATACTTTTAAACCGTTTATGTTAAAGTAGAAGCATTAATGTAAAAATGAGAATATTGTGCTACAAGTAAATGTTGGAGTGTAAGGAGTAAAAGAATAAATTACTTCTGGTCATTTGATTGTTTTCAAGTCCTTTCGGAAGCTTGTGCATATAGATGAGGTTAGCTTTTACAAGTACAGTTTTAAGAACATAGATTTAAGGGGTAGCTTCTCCCTTGATTGCCCTGTAACAGAAAACAACATATGAATAGATGTGCTTGCTGAAGGGAAATAATAACATGTTTATGGATATTTGGCAGCCTTTAATGGAGCACTTGCCCGCAGATGTGAGTGAAATCATCCAGTAAAGGAAAAAAAAAAATGATATGAAAATATAAGTATGAGGGTGTTTATTTTTATGAATTTGTTGTTACTTTCGGTTTGTCCCTCATGTGTATGTTTTTATTCTCTTTCTTTCTTTACTCCTATATTCAGGCATCTGTTTATACTTAAAACATGCATAGTGATGCCAATAAAATTTAAATGTTAAAAAAAGAGACGTGAAGATGTGAGTGTTTGTCAAAACTTTGTCAGAATTCATTTTTTATTCTGTCATTTATTTCAGTCTGAGAGCTCTGAGGTAGCTGATTAAGTACATTCACCCCTTTTTGCCTCCACACTCTGCTGAGGAGACAAAGAGGAAGATTAGATGTGAGTCTTTGTTTGACACTTAGCAATTACCTTTGATGAAACAACACAAAGAAATAATAATACAAATTTTACAAGTCAGGATACTATTAAAATGAAAAATTGCTCATTCATTCATCTTCATTCTTAATCCTCAAGAGGGTCGTGGAAGGTAAGGGATGCTGGAGCCTATCCCACCTACCATCAGGGGAAGACGGGGTATATCCTATATGTGTCACCAGTTCATCACACATACAGTTGGTACGGAAAGTATTCAGACTCCCTGAAATTTTTCACTCATGTTGCAGCCATTTGCTAAAATAATTTTTTTTTCTCATTAATGTACACACAGCACCCCATTTAGACAGAAAAAAACCAGAACTGTATATATTTTTGCAGATTTATTAGAGGAAAATTGAAATATCACATGGTCTTAAGTATTCAGACCCTTTGCTGTGACACTCGTATATTTAACTCAGGTGCCGTCCATTTCGTCTGAATATTCTTGAGATGATTCTACACCTTCATTGGAGCTCATCTGTGTTTAATTAAGCTGATTGGACTTGATTAGGAAAGGCACGTACCTATCTATATTAGACCTTACAGCTCACAGTGCATGTCAGAGCAAATGAGAATCATGAGGTTGAAGGAACTGCCCCAAGAGCTCAGAGACAGAACTGTGGCAAGGCACAAATCTGGACGAGGTTACAAAATACAATATATAATGTAATGTACTGTAAACATGCTCAGAGTGTGTGTGACGGACTGCAGTGGGGCATGAGAGTGAATGGTTGGATGTGAAGGAATATTTTATATAGATGGAGTTATAAATATGCATTTTTTACTGTTTTTTAATGTTTTAGTTTTTATTAATGTCTGTTTTTTTAATGATAACATCAGCCTCCCCAGGGACTACAGGTGGAAATTAGCACTAGTGCTAGAACCTGGCACACTACATCTCTCCTTTTTAAGGTTAATGTATATTGTGCATTGTCCCTGTCTAAATAAATAAATAGAATGAAAATGAAATGGAATGAGAATTTCTGTGGCACTTAAGATTCCTAAGAGCACAGTGGCCTCCAGAATCCTTAAATGGGAGACATTTGGAACAAGCAGAACTCTTCCTAGAGCTGGCCGTCCGGAAGAAGAGCCTTGGTGAGAGAGGTAAAGATCACTGTGGCTGAGCTCCAGAGATGCAGTGGGAAGATGGTGTGACACACCGCCCTCAGCAGTGCTAGTAATTTATGTTTGTTGGTTTCGTTCATTTCCTGTTTTATTTTGGTGAGGGGTTTTGTTCATTTTGTGTGCACTGTGTCTGTCTTGTCTGTGTCCTCCCTGATTCCCTTGATTGTCTTCACCAGGGACTCATTACCTCTCTACCCTTTATATCCCCTCCTCTCCTCGTGTCTTTTGTCAATGTGTCTGTCATGCTTTGCCAAGACAAGATCTCCATGACATTCTCCTGTGCTGCTATGCTTTGTAAGTTTTTTGAAGCCACGTATTGTGAGGAACTTTTAGTTGAATTTTTGGTACCTCGTGAGAGAAGACCTTTTTGTTTATCTTTTGACACCACATTTTTGTAAAGAACTTTTTGTTAGATTTTTATACCTCGTTAGAGAAGACTTTTTTTTTTTTTTAATTTTTGATTCCACGTATGTGAAGATCTTTTCGTTGGACTTTGATACCTCAATTGAGAAGACTTTTGTGTTTATTTTCCACGATTGTGAAGAGATTTTTGTTACTTTTATTCCTTGAGTTAATAAATACTCAAACTAAGCTCTTTTTGTCGCAGTCTCGTGCATTTGGGTCCAAGCCTTGTGTTTTCATAACAGATGGGACAAAGCTGTAGAAAGTCAACCATCACTGCAGCCCCCCCCACCACCACCACCAATCAGGGCTTTATGGCAGAGTGGCCCAACGGAAGCCTCTCCTCAGTGTAAGACACATGAAAGCCCACATAGAGTCGACCAAAAAACATATGATGGACTCTCAGACTATGAGAAATAAGATCATCTGGTCTGACGAGACCAAGACTGAACTTTTTGGCCTTAAAACTAAGGAGTATATGTGGACAAAACCAGGCCCTGCTCATCACCTGCCCAATCCAATCCCAACAGTGAAGCATGGTAGGGGCAGTGTCATGCTGTGGGGGTGTTTTTCAGCTGCAGGGAAAGGATGACTGGTTGCAATTGAAGGAAAGATGAATGCGGCCAAGTACAGAGATATCAAGACAAAAGCCTTTTCCAGAGCGAAGGAATGGCTTTGGAACAACTCTGATTGTTCTTGAATGGCCCACCCAGAGCCCTGACTTAAACCCAATGGAGCATCTCTGGAGAGACATAAAAACAGTTGTCCCCCAACATTCACCATCCAACCTGACAGAACTGGAGAGGATATGCAAGGATGAACGGCAGAGGATCCCCAAATCCAGGTGTGAAAAACTTGTTGCATCATTCCTAAGAAGACTCATGGCTGTATTAGCCTAAAAGGGTGCTTCTACTCAATACTGAGCAAAGGGTCTGAATACTTGTGACCATGTGATATTGCGGTTTTTCTTTTCTTATAAATGCCAAAATGTCTACAGTTCTGTTTTTTCTGTCAAAATGGGGTTCTGTGTGTACATTGAGGAAAAAAATGAACTTAAAGGATTTTAGCAAATGGCTGCAATATAAGAGTGAAAAATTCAAGGGGTCTGAATACTTTCTGTACCCACCGTACAGGAGATTTAGACTGATCATTTAATCTGTAAAGGTGCATTTCTTTAGATGGTGGGTTGAAGCTTGAAGAGCAAACACCCTCTGCTATCACCAAACCAAAAATGCTCAGAAAAGTTTGCATCACTAAAAGAAAGAATTCATCAACCTTACATGTCGCCTCATTCATTTAACCCTTTCAAGCATGAATTATGAGAACCTAATCAAGATTTTTTTCCTAAGTGTTTTTATTCCTCTTTAGGCATGAAAAAAACAATGTGACTGAACATTTTGTTCTGAACCTATTTTTCATGGAGTTGCAAAAATGTCCACTCAGCTTGACACCACACGTTTAATTTTTGAAGCAAAGAAACATGTATTCACTGATATACTGTGTGAAAACTGTGAACAATTTTTTAAAAAAATGCTGCTAATCTGATGTTTTCGGGTGTCACATTTTAACATATTCTAATACTAGTTATTAACCCTTTCATGCATGAATTATGAGAATCTTAGTCAATAGTTTTTTCTTGAGTGTTTTTATTCCTCTTTAGGCATGAAAAAAAAAAAAATGCAAATGATTTTTTTATTAACCTATTTTTTGTGGAGTCACAAAAATGTCCACTCAGCTGGACACCATGCATTTAAGTTTTGAAGCAAAGAAACATGTATTTAAAACTCATCATCAGAAAGTGATATACTGTGTGAAAACCATGACATAAAAACATTTTTAATGGCGCTAACTGCTAAATCGCTAATGTTTTCTCACATTTTATCATACTCTAATATTAGTTATTACTCATTGCAAGAGATAATATCCTCCTGAGACCCAAGAATTTGACAGTTTTAGCTTTTTTACATTAACAATTGTCTTGATTATAAACTGCATAACGCAACAGTTTTTTCAGATACATTTTTAAAATTATTTTTATTTATTGATTGATTTTTTAATGGAATGTCCTTTGCAATGCACAGCAATTTTAAAGTAAAACTGTCAAACTTTTGTCCCCTATAGAGGACAAAATGCATTGCTGGATCTCAGGAGGATATGCAAAAAAAGCCCAAAACTTTTTGTTCCAGAAAACTGTTAATTACAGTCTAATAACAATTAGCAATTGATTTACACTAAACATGTTACTGCAGATCAGGTTTATCAAGAACAGCAAAGTTACAATAATTTTATGAATGTCAGTGTATGGGATGATGCATAGGCGTCCACTGTGTTGGCTGATATGGAACTAAAACAACAAAATCCATGAATACACAAGAGAACAGCTGTAGAATAACTGTCCATTGTAGTGACCACTATGCATGAAAGGGTTAATCACTTTATGGAGATAATATGCAAAAAACAACTTTTAGTTTAAAAAAAAAAAAACTGTTAAATATAGTCTAATAATAATAACAAGCAATTAATTTACACTAAAACATGTTAATGAAGATGAGGTTTATCAAGAACAGCAAAGTTACAGTAATGCTCTGAATGTCAGTGTATGAGATGATCCACTGTGTTGGCTGATATGGAGCTAAAACAATAAAATCCATGAATATACAAAAGAACAGCTTTGAATAACTGTCCACTGTAGTGACCACTATGCATGAAAGGGTTGATATACAATTATCCACTTTGACCATATAAGGTAATGAGGCCCTGGTCTCTATTACGTGCAAACATATGTTAAAGAAATTCCATAATAAAATAATCAAGTCACCTTTATTGTCTGTAATTTATAGTTATTTACTCAAGTGTGAGTATTTTTTTCTTGTGCTTTTGTCCCTTTTTTTTTTTGCATGTATGAACATATTACAACATGTTTTGTTAAAACAATTAAACAGACGATTCAAACCTAAATGCTTTTGCCACAAGATATGATTGATACATCACTCACTTAATCTAACAGGCCAATTTGCTTGTTTTATGTAAGCGTCGCTGGACTGTGAAACCCTCCGAGACAATGAACTGTGCAGATTACTTTGATCAGCTCATTCATCACAACCTGAAATAACTAACTGAGCCAACATCAGCAGCCTCACTCCCCATCAGGACATAAATAAATCAGATTAGGGTAAGGGCACGCACATGTAAGTTCATCATCACAAAAACTGCTGGAGAAAAAAACGTTAAAACTGCTTTTAGGCATCAGATAAAAGGATATACTATTCAGGGTGAAAGATTTAGATCTGAGGTCATGTGAAAAAGAGGAATGAGTGTGTACCTTTGCAACACATGCAGACATTTAAATCATGGAGGAATGCCAAAATTCTTGAAAGGAAAAGCAAACCCAAACTGTGCAGCCATTTTTGAAAAGCTGAGAGTGGGCTGTAATGAGTATGTGTGTTCTAATGGTTCATGTTGTTTTCTTTACTCCTACAGTCGTCCTCAAAATTATTCATACCCCTGCTATTTTTTGTAACTTTTTGTTTTTGTGATGAAATGAATGAGTTTTGTCAAGTTTGTTTGTGACTTATATGTGATACACAAGTGAGGAAATAAGAACAAATGATACTTGGAGAAATACTTTATTTCAGGAGTATTTTATTAGAGGATTTCTAAAAAACGCCATGTTCAAAATTATTCATACCCTAGGTTTACTAAGTCCAATGTCTTTTCTTAATCGTCAATAGAGTAGCCTTTTTTCTTGATAATGGTTCCTGTAAGTGTCCATAAGTTCTCTTCTGTCTCCTGTGGGGTTTTGGTCCACTCTTCCTGGACCAAAGCCTCCAGCTGGGTCCGGTTGGATGGTCTCCTACCCATCACTCTGGTCTTTAGCTCCCTCCACAGATCCTCTAAATGATTTAGGTTAGGACTTTGACTGGGTCATGTCCTTGAACCACTACTGCACTACCTTGGTGGTATGCTTGGGGTCAGTGTCCTGCTGGGACATCCAATCAGGACCAGTCTAGAGTTTCTCAGCACTTTCACGCTGTCATCCAGGACGTTGATATAATTATGTTAAATTCATGATGCCTTGTAACTTCATTTGGTTTCCAGTGCCACTAGCAGAGAAGCATCCTAGCATTATAGGTTATAACCATAGCATTATGTTGCCACCAAAATAACCGAGGTATGAAGGTATCACAGACAACCATCCAGCCAGTATTGCACAAAGGAGTTCTCCATGGATGCAGACACAGGAAGATGGCATGACTCAGGATGAAACATCAGGAGGCTCATCTGGCATTTCCTAGAGCTCTTCTTAACCAAGATCCAAGGTTTTGGTCATCAATCCAGTGATTTGATGAAACAAAGATGGAGTTGTTTAGCCACATGGATGTTGACTGCATCTGAAGGAAGCAAGGAGAAGAACGCAAGCTGAACACAGCCCCAACCATCAAGCATGGTGGTGGCAACATAATGCTATGGGGTTGCTTTTCTGCTACTGGCACCAAGAACCTCATCAAGATACAGGGCGTCATGAAAAAGGAGGATTATATCAACATCCTGGATGACAATGTGGAAGTGTCTGCTGAGAAAGTCTAGATTGGTCCTGACTGGACGTCCCAGCAGGACACTGACCCCAAGCATACCATCAAGGTAGTGCAGTAGTGGTTCAAGGACATGACCCAGTCAAAGCTCTGACCTAAATCATATAGAGAATCTGTGGAGGGAGCCAAAGACTAGCGTGATGGGTAGGAGACCATCCAACCGGACCCAGCTGGAGGCTTTGGTCCTGGAAGAGTGGACCAAAACCCCACAGGAGACAGAAGAGAACCTGTGGACACTTACAGGAACCATTATCAAGAACAAAGGCTATTCTACTGACTATTAAGAAAAGACATTGGACTTAGTAAACCTAGGGTATGAATAATTTTGAACGTGGCATTTTTTGGAAATCCTCTAATAAAATACTCCTGAAATAAAGTATTTCTCCAAGTATCATTTGTTCTTATTTCCTCACTTGTGTATCACATATAAGTCACAAACAAACTTGACAAAACTCATTCATTTCATCACAAAAACAAAAAGTTACAAAAAATGGCAGGGGTATGAATAATTTTGAGGACGACTGTATATTCAGGCCTCTGTTTATACTTAAAACATGCATAGTGATGCCAATAAAATGTAACTGTTTTAAAAAAAAAGAGACTTATGAAGATGTGTGTGTGAATTCATTTTTCATTCATTCACTTATTTTTTTGCGTTCATGAATGTGCATTTCATCAACAGACATTCAATAATCATCAGGTGAACAAACATTTACACACCCATGCTCGAAAAGGAGCAGGATGAAGACAATCTTATATTTTCTGACTCCTTCGAAATCACAGGTGTCAAACATGCGGCCCGGGGGCCAAAACCGGCCCGCCAAAGGTTCCAATCCGGCCTGCTGGATGAATTGGCAAAGTGCAAATTAGGGCATCAAACTTAAAAATAATATCATATTAACCTATAAATAATGACAACACCATTTTTGTTTCTCTTTGATTTAGTGCAAAAAACACTAAATTATGAAAATGTGTACATTAACAAACTACCCTTTAACAATAAAATGTGAATAACCTGAACAAATATGAACAACCTGAAATGTCTAAAAAAAAAAATTAAGTGCAATTTTAACAATATTCTGCCTGTTATTGAATATTTTGTTGCTTTGTAGATCTGGCCTGTAATGCACATGTATAAATGATAAGTTGAGGCATAATATTGATAAAATTGTATTTATATTTCTTAACAAATTTCTTTTTTTTTTTCAGTTTATTCTCATCCTTTTTGTTTGGATAGTTTGTAAATGTAAATATTGGCATAACTGAACATTAATTTTTGCACTAAAACAGTTTGGAGTTGTCATTATTTAGTGGCTATCATGCTATTATTTTACTGGTCCGGCCCACTTCAGATTAAACTGGACTGAATGTGGCCCCCGGAAGAAAATGAGTTTGACACCCCTGTTCTAAATAATAATAGCCTTAATGATTAGCCGTACACAACTAACTATGAAGTCAGACATACCAAACAAAATGCATCCAAAGATAATACAGAATGAATTTGAAACCAAGTGCAAAACTACATTTCCTGGAAGTACAAAGCAAACAAAACATAGGTAAATGTATTCCTGACAAAATTATACAAAACAATTATGATACCAGACCTAAATAAATAAATAAATAAATTTCACAAGATGCAAAATGTAAAAACTTATACCTGTTCATATAATGCCACTGTTCTGTCTTTATATACTTTTTTTCAGTTGGAATATGTTTTTACAGTCCTTCAGCTCATCATAAACAACACCCACCACTCATATACCCATCTGCTTCAAAGTGCACGTGCACACTGGTGTTTGAAATGACCTTTACTTTTATGCTCTTCATTCTCTGCAGTGAAGACAAACTGTTTTTTTGGAATTTAGCTGGTAGTGCTTTACTTTTGGCTTTAACCCTTTCATGCATACTGGTCACTACAGTGGACAGTTATTACCACCGCCAAGGAGGTTATGTTTTTGCCAGGGTTTGTTTGTCTGTTTGTTTGTTTGTTTGTTTGTTTGTTTGTCTGTCCATTAGTGTGCAACATAACTCAAAAAGTTATGGACAGATTTGGATGAAATTTTCAGGGTTTATTGGAAATGGGATAAGGAAGAAATGATTAAATTTTGGTGGTGATCGGGGGTGGGGGGGCCCACGGGGGGGGCCGCTGATCAGCCTTGGCGGAGGTCTGCATTCTCCGAGTGCTTCTAGTTCTACAGCTGTTCTCTTGTATATTCATGGGTTTTGTTGTTAAATTTGCATATCAGCCAACACAATGGACACACTATCTCATACACTGACTTTCATACAATTACTGTAACTTTACAATTCTTGATAAACCTGATCAGTAACATGTGTGAGTGTAAATCAATTGCTCATTGTTATTAGACTGTAATTAACAGTTTTCTTGAACAAAAAGTTTTGTTTTTTTTTTGTTTTTTTTGCATATTATCTCCGGGAAGTGACTAATAAAAGTAATATTAGAGTATCCTAAAATGTGAGAAAACATCAGATTAGCTTCATTCAAATGTTTTTATTTCATAGTTTTCACACAGTATATCACTTTGTTGCATTTTAAATACATATTTTTCTTTGCTTCAAAAATTAAACACATGGTGTTCAGATGAGACGACAGTTTTGTAACTCCATAAAAAATAGGTTCTTTAAAGAAATTTCATTCCCATTGGTTATTTCATGCCTAAAGAGGAATAAAAACGCTCAAAAAATCTTGACATAAATTTGTCATAATTCATGCACCGAAGGGTTAAACATAACAAATAATGTCTGTAGCTTAACTAGCTACAGCAAGTAGTTGCAGAAAACACCAATCCTGCCACTGTGACTTAAAAAAAATCAAACCTGTTTATTCCAATACAATACAACCTATGAGTCAGACTGGACTAGTGCACAAGTGGCCAGAGGGTCTGTAAGTCCAGCCACTGATTCTATTCTGTTTGCTCCGATCATGCACATGCCTGGTTTTACATGTGCACGTTTCCAGAGGCAGGTGCTGATGGCTTATTGTGTGCATTGTGTTCATGGTGCACATGTCACCTGAGAAAAGAGCTCCATCTCTCATCTAGTTTGTTTTCTATTCAAATGACCTCTCATCATGTGCTGCACCAGCTGAATATAGGAGAACAAACTGCCAGCATTAGGATAAACCTGGTGAAGGATGACAAACAATGCACAAAAAACTGCACAAATTGTGTTGTATAATGAAGTGTTTGTTTAGCCCAGGGGTGTCAAACTCGTTTTAGTTCAGGGGCCATATTTAGCACAATATGATCTCAAGTGGGCCAGAACCAGTAAAATAATAACATAATATATATTTTAAAAAATAAATATAACAACTCATAACTTTTCAGTCTGTTTTAGAGTGAAAAAAGTAAAATTACATCAAGAAAATGTTTGCATTTACAAACTATCCTTTAAAGAAAATGTGAAAAATATGAACAACCATGAACAAACTAAAATTTATTAAGAAAAATAAGTGCACTTTTAACAATATTATACCTCCGCAATCTACAAAGGCACAAAACGTTTAATAACAGACATAATATTATATTAAAAAAAATTGCTTACTTGTCTTAAAACATTTCATATTGTTCATATTTGTTCAGGCAAGGACTGTTTGTAAATGTAAACTTTTTCATGTAACTAAACACTTTTTTTTACCTAAAATAAAGAGAAAAATTTGGAGTTGTCATTATTTATAAGTTATTATGATATTATTTTACTGTTCTGACCCGTTTAAGATTGAATTGGGATGAATTTGTCTCCTAAACTAAAAGTCATTGTTAATATCTTAAGTGAAATTTTTGCATTTCACAAATTCATCCCATGGACCGGATTTGGCCCCCGGGCTGCATGTTTGACACCTGTGGTTTAGCCCATTCATGGGTTATTTCAGCAACCTGTTTATTAAGAGTATTCATTGTATATGCAGCACAAAAGCGCAATATTTATTCACATTGTCAATCCATGTTTATAGAAATTATATTAACCCATAAAGACTCAAACAACCAAAGCCAACTACTGGTCTAAAATGTTTAATTACTTCTGATGCACTAATCCTATCAATACATTTTAAAAAAAATTGGTGTAAAATGCAGTTTGTCGTCTTTTCATGGTCATTAAATATGACCCATCTGGACGTTCAGAGCTTCTGTAGTTACCGTGGAAACAATGTCATCTTCTACAGCATTGATTCACTCATAAATCCCATGGAGTTTGACAAAAGACAGTGGATAGAGCCACTTGTTTTTATGTTCAGTTATTGATATCGTTGCTAAAAAGGTCACTTTCTCTTCAGTTTTCTCTGTTTTGATATAATAACCCTCACCTTTCATCTGAGCATTTATGAACATGTACATGATCAGTGGATTAAATGTAGGAAAATACCTGATTTTCACAGAAAAACCACAAAATGCAGAGAACAGTATTAGACTAAATAGTGATAAATCACTTAGGAAAAGTTAAATATAGAGGAAAAAAATGTTTTGGAACTGCTTCTAAGGTAGCACTGGATCTTTATGGGGTAAAATGTAGAGAATGATGAAACACTGGTGCAAGGAACATGTCATTTTTTCAAGAGTTGTTCTATCCTTCCGTCCATCCATCTGGACTAATATACCCTGCAGAAATCCAGTGATTCAGATATTCACCTCAGATATCTGGGTTTCAGGCAGTACATTCACACAGGATAAGTCTGTATTGTACTCAGATTTACTGATATCATTCTCCTGTTCTGATGTCAAGTTTCACCACTGAAAAAATGAAAAATGTCCTTTACTGTAGCTGTCCTGCATGTCATCCATCTTACGCTCCTGTGAAATATTGCTTTTCTGGAGGATCTACATTTTCCCTTTTAGTAAATAACCGTACTAAATCACAACATGATGCTCCGGAATTTTCACCTAAAAATAACTCTCACTTGTCATTGCCAGCCAGCCTCCATCACCGTCAACCAGGGAACAGGCAGAATAAATATGCAACAGGAACAAAAATTGTTCTCACCAAATTACAGGATTAATATGTCATCGCCTCACTGTGTTTGCTGAAATTCTACATTTATTACAAATCACCAGTAATTGTCAGTGCAATGTCCTGCACCATTGAGTCCAGGGATGTGGTTTTTAACCTTAATTTACCCAGGATTTATAATAAATTACAAAGTTACTTAGTTGTAGTTTTGTGCAATTTATACATGAAGACATTTAATTTAACCCATAAAGACCCAGTGCTACTTTTGTGGCAGTTAAATTTTGTTAATTTCTTATCATATAATTCAGTTAATTTTTCTCTCTATTTCACCTTTCTAAAGTGATTTATCACCATTTATTATATTATTATCCTCTATTGCAGAGGTGTCAAACTCATTTTAGTTCAGGGGCCAGATTCAGCTAAATTTGATCTGCAGTGGGCCAAACCAGTAAAATAATAACATAATAATATATAAATAATGTCAACTCCAAACTTTCTCTATGTTTTAGAGCAAAAAAAAGTTAATTTACATTATGAAAATGTTTACGTCTACAAACTATCCTTTCAAAAGATGTGAATAACATGTACAAACTGAAAAAATAAGTGTAATTTTAACAATATTATGCCTCAGTTTATCATTTACGCATGTACATGATAACTTACAGATCACAGTGGATCTACAAACACACAAAACATTTAGCAACAGACAGAATATTGTTAAAATTGTACTTGTTTCTCTTACGAGATTTCAGGTTATTCACATTTTTTGCAAAATTATACTTTGTTTTAGTGTAAATACATGAAAATATTTACATTTACAAGGAGAAAAATGTGGAGTTGTCATTATTTATCTGTTATTATGATAGTGTTTTACTGGTCGGTCCTGCCCACTTTAGATTGAATTGGTCTGAATGTGGAACCTGAACTAAAAGGTTTGTTAATATCTTAGTGTAATTTTTGCATTTCACAAATTCATCCCAAGGGCCGGACTGGACCCTTTGGTGGGCTGGATTTGGCCCCCAGGCCACATGTTTGACACCTGTGCTCTATTGTTTCCATTTTTTTTGTGAAAATTAGGATTTTTCCAATATTTATTTACTAATTATGTAGATGTTCATTAAAACTCAGATTAAAGTTGAGGGTTGTTTTATCAGAAACAGAGAAAACAAAGAAACAAAAAAAAGTGACTTTTTCAGCAAAAATATCAATAACTAAACATAAATCGAGTGTCTCCATCCACTGATATTTGTCAAACTCCATGGGTTTTACTGGTGAATATTGTTTCCACGTCCACTATAGAGCCTCTGAACATCCAAATGGGTCATATCTGATGACCATGAAAAAATTATAAACTGCATTTTACACCAATTATTTACATGTATTGATAGAATTAGTGGATGAACAGGTATTAAACATTTTAGATCCATACATGGTTTTGGTTGATGGTGGATGTTTGAGTCTTTATAGGTTAAATCTGTCAGCTCACTGGCCTCAGTCTAAGTTTATCTTGGTGAACCTGGACCCTGAAAGAAGAAAGCTGAACATGAGTTGCAATATTTCAAGCTACTCTGTGTAAGGAAATCATCAAAGGTTAAAACACTTTGTGTTTAATGTGAAGGTACATGTGGAGCCTCACCACACCTACTATTCTATCAAGGCTCCAAAGGTCGGAAGGAGCTAAGGCAGCATCAAGGAACTGGATATGGACTATCATAAAATATCCCAAATGACAGGAAATAGCCTTTGTAATGTGGCTGAGTGCCAATAAATTGCCCCGCTCTCCTCTCCTCTCTGATTTCACAACGTCTTACAGTGGCAGAACCTCAGAGGCCATCTATTTCACTCCCATCAGGAAGGTTGAAGACATTTAGCGAGGGATAATTGTGGTCAAAAATAGAATCATCATCTGGAGAGAATCTCAACGTCACAGGTAAATCCGTCAGTCAAGATGTGAACATTAAAGGAAGGCAAACAAGGTTATTTTCCTAGTACGAAATAATTTCGTTTGGTTTGTTTACTGTTTTCACTTCACCACAGAATCCTGGAAGCAAATTTTGGCCACATGTTCTAAGCTACATTTGGAAGTGCATTACTTTAGTTTTCATAGCAACATTCAGACATGCTCTATTATATATAAGGGAAAGATCTAATTATCCAAATCAGTGGATGGAGTGAAGATGCTTTAACCTGAACTGAAAATAGAAACAGAAGAGTGAAATCACCTTGTCATCCACCTTCAGCTACAGCATGACATCTGTGCCATAATAGTACTGTCAGTATATCTTCCCTTTAACCTCTAATGGAGAGGGTGAAGAGGACATTTGTGAAATATTATGGTCAGTGGAAGTGGGAGGCTCACTGATTGCACTGGTCAACAACAAATTTATTGTTTAAGTTTTTTGAGCTGATTTAGCATCATTTTGGTGTGCTGAATCCAAAAATCACATTAATTTTGCTCAATCAGGTCAACTTTCTGAACTATGCTACATATTGGCTTTTTAACATTTTTGCTTACATTTATGGGCATTTTCACATCATATGATACAAAATTCTTTCATATTTCTTGCAATAAACGAGTTCTGAAGATTTTACTTTTGCCAATTTATGATTGATGGGGTTTTTTTTTTACAGGTGAATGAAATGGCTTCAACTAGAAGATCTTGCAAAAATAAGCCTGACGTATTCTGCTACAGTTTGTAACACTTAATAAATACATCCTGTTAGAAAATGATTTTTTTTCTCTTAAAACCTATTTTGGGTGAGAACTATATAAAAATTCAACTGATAAAGTCACAAAAATGTAATCAATTTTGTGAGAAGATCAAATTTTTCAAAATCAAATTAGCAAGAAAAGCTGACTTGATTGAGAAAAACAGATGTCATTTTTGGATTTATGGTCCTAATTCAGTTGAAAAAACCTAGACAACTTGCAAAATACATTTTTTTGTAACCCAGTGTTTTCTGCTGCAGCCCATTCTGACATGGAGTCCAACTTAAGCACTATTCAGCCTGGATTAGTTTTACATGGGCACGTGGGGTAATGCCACTTAATATTAATTGCACAGGATAAGAAATATCCAATGTGATATCATGAATTGCGTACAGATAACATGAGACTTATAACCCCTTTAGCCCTATCAGCCCACCCGCGGGCCGAAAAAATTATATTAATATTCATCTACTCTAAAAATATAATAAATCAGGACAATGGATGTTTTTTTCAACTTTTGCTCGAAGTTTAGACCCTAATGTTAATAAAAGTACATCAAAAGTGTATTTTAGTGCAAACTTTAATGTTCAAACATGATTTTTAATCTTTGTGGGGTGAAATATACGCTATTAAAAATCTCCGACACGAACAATTAATTTATGCATATCATCATCAATCCAGCCGAAAAAAAACAGGCGAGGATAAAAAAATTCTAATTTCTCTTTTAGTTTGTTGCAGTTTACTCAGGCATAGTAATAGATACAATATTTTAGACAATGGGAATAGATTCTGTGAGGTCTCTAAATGTCCACAGACACCAAGAACATCCATATGAACCTTATTATTATAAGTAATTCTTCATTTACTTTGGGTATGTCGTTTTAGGCGTTTTTCCCCTGAAAATATGGTCAGGGTTAAACAGGTTAATGGCTGTGTTATCTGTACGCATTATAAGCTTTCCACGTGTATGTTCACACCGCGTCAAATACCACATGATTAGCAAGTAGGGGTTAGGGTTAGCGGTTACAGAAGTATAAACTGGAGATCTTGGCGTACACTGGCACGCGATCAAATGGCGTTGAATAACATGCGACAGGATGAAAATGCGTACATATAGCACGCCAAATGCCATAAGAACTGGTGTGACATACAACGCGATTTCATGAGATCAGTCTGGAAATATCAGTAAAATTACCACAAGTGGGAGGGGTGAATTCATGTCCATTCATGCACTGCCATCTCCTCCTGTTGTCATGTGTGTATGATGTTGCCTCCTGTTCCATCAACCGGATGCAGGGGCGCTGCTACCAGTTGTGGTGGGCCCCATGAACGCTAAACGTTGTGGGCCCTTTCATTTAATTTCATTTCACTTCATTTTATTTATTTCGTTCATGGTTGTGCATTTTATCAGCAGACATTCAATAATCATCAAGTGAACAAATATGTACACACCCATGCTCGAAAAGGAGCAGGATGAAGAAAATCTTATATTTCCTTCCCCCTTCTAAATAATAATAGCCTTAATGGTTAGCCATACACAACTAGCTATAAAATCATACTGCATAAAGTCAGACAAACCCAACAAAATACATCCAAAGATAATACAAAATGAATACAAAACCAAGTGCAAAACCACATGTCCAGAAGTACAAAACATAGATAAATATATACCTGACGAAATGATGCAAAACAATTACAATACCAGACCAAAATAAGTAAATAAATATGTGGCAAGATGCAAAAGAAATACGAAGCAAAATGTAAAAACTTATAACTGTTCATATAATCTTTCTTTATACACTTTTTTTCAATTGGAATATGTTTTTGTTGGGGGGGGGGGGGGGCAAGGTTATAATAGTTTTGGATTATTCATTATAGTTTAGTTTTATTTACTTTTGACTTTTTTTTCTGTAATTCAGCTAGTTTTAATTAGTTTTTAGAGCAGGTTTGCTAGTTTGGTTAGTTTTTGTTATTTTCTAAATGCTTAGTTTTAGTTTAGTTTTAGTTTTTTTTTAATATCTTTTATCTCCTTCACCGTCATATTCAAAGAAATCTCATACAGGACTCTGCTGCTTTCTCCCAACTTTACTCTCCACGTTTCCAGGTAGAGTGGGGATGAGAAGATGATGCTAAACCACAAGTGACGACAAGTGACGGACCGTTAAATATCATATGGTGCCAGCAGCTAAAACTGAAGGTAAAAGACAACAGTGTGTATTTTGCAGGCCTGTTAACTACCACATTAGCATTTAAGATAATCCTAAAATTGTAGGTGTCACCATGTTCCGCAAGACAAGACCGGATGTTTCGAAAATAACACAAAGTTTGAGTCTTATATCACTACTTACGCATGTACTCCAAAATAAATCCATAAATGGACTGAAACATGTAAACCAAGGTTTTTTGATTATCATATTTGTAAACTGCAAGTAAACGCATCAAATCCGATAATTACAAATATCAGATTTCACCCAGTTATCAGATTTTTCTGTTCATGTAAACAGACTCAATGATGCTGATCACAATGTCATGTCTATTTCCTGCTTAGCTTATACATTATTTCTTTACACCCTTGTTTCACTGCTACTCCCCTGCCTCACCCTTAACTGTGCGCATAAAGCCATAGACAGGTTTTGTCTGACATGACAGCTTAAAGGACAGCTTGACTCCAATAATACCAAGTTGGTCAGACGTTACGGTAAAGAGGGCTTTGGTTGTGCAATGTCTGTCATTACAACGGGCATATCGAACCCAAACACAAAGGCAGACTTTCCCAGCCTCCGCTAAATTGTCCGTGGCTTGGACTTGATGTTCAGAGGATGAGAAGTGGCTACTGCGGGTTGTTTATAAGCCTGGCCAGTTAGTCAATCATGGCAGCATTAATGAGCTGTGATAGGGCTACGTGTGGAGCACCATGCAGGTTCAGATTCCTATCTGAGGTGTTTTGTTTGACGGCCACATTCACAGCTTTAATCTAACATAAGGATATAGCATAATGATGACGGATGAGTCACTGAATCGGAGAGTTTGTGTCCATACCTCAATCAGAGTTGTGCCTATATGCTTAGGATTGTGTACAAACTGAACTGGAGAGGTCCTGCCTTTAGTGTGTATTAGCATTTGTGTATTTGTATGGACATAAAGCAGGCATGTCCAAAGTCCAGCCCGGGGGCCAATCACGGCCCGCGGTCAGATTTTATACGGCCCACAGCTTGGGTTTTATATTATATTATTTATGGCCCGCTTGGACTGTTGAACCGAGTACATGAATCATGAAAGGTTCAAAATGCAGTTTCTCCTTTCACCTCATGGTGGCAGCACCACTCTAACTCTATCTGGCTCTGTGACCTTGCCGTGAACCTTTTTCGCTAATTTCAAACCACGCCGCCTGTAAATAAAAAAACGAAAGTTGACAGTGAGGGCCGCCGCTTCCAGGAGAGATGGGAATTACAATTTTTTTTCACTGAAAATCGAGGCAATTATGTTTGCTTAATTTGTCAAGAGACTGTTGCCTTGTTTAAGGAATTCAATGTAAAGAGACACAAGCAGACAAAACATGCTAACGCATACGACAAGCAAGCAGAGAGTGAGCGCTCTGAAAAAGTGAAGCAAATTCAAGCTGCTTTAAACTCAACAGTGACTCTTCATGTGAACCTGGGAGTTCAATGAATTCACCACCAAGGCAAGCTACCAAGTTGCCAGGTTAGTTGCCTCTAACTGCTGGTGTTATGTACTTGTAGATGTGACACAAAATATTACTTTCAGAATGATTTTGTGGAAGACAAGAGTAAGAGTCATATGTTTACATCTTAAACGTTAACAGACTTTGTATTACTGAGTAATATATGAGCAATGATTACTCAAATAAGTCCTGTTTAAAATGAATGTGGGGTTAAGATTTTTATCAACTTGGAAGTTTAAGATACTCTATACAGTTTGTTCTATGTTATCTGACTCCAGATGTGAAAGGAAGGCAGAATTGTTTTGGTTTTTTTTGTTTTTTTTAATTTGTTCACACCTGAGTGGCTTAGATTTGGTTACATTGCCATTTAAAAAAAAATGATATTGTGACAATGAAAATAAAATTGTTGTAGAACAGCGCATTTAGATGTCATTGTTACTGTTTAAAAAATGTCTGAAGGGACCACTGGCCCCTGGCAATGTCCACATTATCAGATCTGGCCCTCTTGAAAAAAAGTTTGGACACCCCTGACGTAAAGCGTCCAGAAGTTAAAGCCAAGTCTATAAAAATGTGTTTTAAGAAGTGATTTCAAAGATGTCAGTAGTCGCTTTTCCATTGACCTTCAAATTGCACAAATATGACTTGCGCATAAAAAATTGACCTAATGGAAAAACGACAATTTTGCCAAAAGTCTCATTTTTTGCAAATGGTATATCATGCAAAACTGCAATGGAAAGACCTTTTTTCGCAACTAGAGTCAGGTGAGTTAAAAAAACGGATGTTGGCGTACGTTACAACAAGCGAAGAAGAAGAAACATGTCACTGTATGTGTGGACACACCAGGAAACCCAATTATTTTTTAATTTAGTACGAGATGGAAGGGTAATATGTAATAATAATGTATACACCTGTAAGTCAACACCATATTTGCATTCGTCGCCATGTCTATGGAATGACTTCTCGTGTTATCTCACGATAATAAATAAACAAATCATCGCATTTGTGACTTTATGGAAAAACTGACATTACGCACTTCTGTTTTTTCGACATTTAGTAAATATCGGTAAAGTTTTGTGCAGATGTCCAATGGAAAAGCGACTGCTGATTCTGCAGGCCTTATCTCCTCAGGCAGGTCGTTCCAGAGTCGAGGGGCCCTGATGGAGAAAACACGGTCACCTTTCAATTTAAGCCTCGACCTTGGAACAGCCAGGAGCCCCCCCCCCCCCCCACTTGAGGATCTAAGGCTGCATACTGGCTCATAAGTGACTACACTGTACATGAATGCAGAAATTTGGTATGAAACATTCATTCATTTTTCAAACCACTGAATCTTTAACAGACTTATAAGGGTGTCGGAGGCTATCACAGCTACCAGAGGGGTTCACCCTGGACATGTCACCGCTTCATCACAGGGCCGATATATACAGATGACAACCATTCACACATACAGGCAATTTAGTTTGACCAAGTAACACTTTAACTGCATGTTTTTGAATGATGGGAGGACGCCAGAGTATCCACAGTGAAACCATGCAGATATGGGGAGAACGGGGTGGAGAACATGCATGACGTGTGTTGGGATCAAAGCCAGGACCTTCTTGCTGTGAGGAGACAATGTGAACCACTGCAATACCGTACTGCCCATGAAATATACTGTACATTCGGTCCAAAAGTGAGGAGATTATACTGTATGTATCTATCTTTGAAAAAAAATACACTTTTTTTTCCAGGTCTGTTTATATGATACTTGTCACATCAACAAAGCCTAGTTTCTAAAAATAAATAAATAAATACATGTAGTTCTCTCAGCTATTAGCAGTTCTAGACAAAAATATGAGGTCACAACAACCCCTGAACCATTTACAGGAATCACCTAATCAAAAAACAAATATACTAAAACACACCCAAATTTTAAAATCTTTCTATTGGAATGAAAATTATATTACATCTTTAGAATTTATTTATAATAAAAAAAATTTAAAAAAAAAAAGCTCTAAAACCATGGCTATTTATAAACAATTCTTTAATACTGACTGAACTCTGTTGCATTTATTTATTTATATTTGACAGATGTGTTATTTGTATTTATTTATTTACTTTTTTATACTATTATTTGTATATTATGCTTTGTATATTTAAATTTATGCATTATTTTCTTAAACTTATATGTTCAAATGCTTTTTCCCTTTTGACATCTTGTTGTTTGTTTAAATTTTTGTACTGTATACTCAGATGTTGTCAATAAAGTTGAAAAAAAAAAAGATTGACCGATTTATTGCCAACTTTTGAATCAGCCGCCAACTGTTTTGATGTTTATTTCATATTAATATCCCTGATACCTCTGACATTGTCTACGGTTGTTTGGAAATGTTTAACATTACATTAAACTTACCTGAAATGAAAAAAAAAGGAATCACCTCATCAGTTCATTTCATAGTCAAAGAGAATATTCATGTGACATTTGAAAAAAAAAAAAAAAAACAGTCAAGGCATGCCTCAAACATAACATTCATAAGAATAGACATTTACCCCTATATCGGGCAAGTGACTATTTTTAGTAATTTCCAAATATATTACAAGACAGTGACAGGAACAGTTCCAGTGAGGACAGTGAGTCAACAATCTCAGGTCCAATGTGGTCTACAGGGTCTGTAAGGTCCACCTCTGCAGGAACAGTGAGTGTACCTGCTTTGTTAGGTACCATGAAGTAATGGTACTAATGTAAGGAATGATGTTCAAAGGGAGAATGTGGATGTGGACAGGGGTCTGGATCAGCACTTATGTTGTTGGAATGCTCTTAAAGTGATGTTCTAGTGTTCTAAAATACATGTTCCTTTCACCTTATATTTATTTCTTGGATTTTTTTTTTTTTTTTTTTTTTTTGGGCCACTTGCGGGTAAGGAACCAAATATGGTAACTTCATGGATTTTCTATATAACAAAAAAACAAAAAAAAAAAAATCATAAAAAATAATGCTATGTTTTCCAATAACATACTTAGGTTGATATTTTGAAAGTCTGAGTATTTCTATGAGTGCTCTATAAATAGAGCTGTTAGAAAATATCGGTTTTGCAATATATCGTGATATTTCATTTCACAATACTGTATCGATATTAAAAAGTACTGTATTGATATTTTTAGGTATTTATTCAAATGCAGATATTGTGGAGGTTCATTTTAGTCTTTTTGTTTATATTTTATTTATTATTTTGAAACACTCTTATTAAATAATGTTAGTTCCTTTGTTGGGATTGAACTAAAATGCTGTTCTGATGTTAGTTCTGAACTAATAGAATATGAACATTTGAGCGGGATCTCTTTTTTTTTTATCAGTTTTTTATGTGTCTTCATAGTGCATCTCCAAAAGTACAATACAAAAAAAAGAAATAAACTATTTGAACAGGATCTTAAACTGTAATGTCTGTAAAACAAAATTTCAGTTTGAACACAGAAACATTTTGTGATATAACATTAGATCCTGTTCTAATCAAATAAAAATGTGTTTAGTATTTGTGCAGATTTCTGGTGTAATTCAATTTTTTACGGAAATAATCATTTTAAAAAAAGAAACAAACAAAAAATTGCCTTTTTAACAGTATCATGATATATTGTATTGTGATCCCACTATTGTGATTTGTATCATATCGCCAGATTCTTGCCAATACACAGCCCTACCTATAACCATCAAACCATCTTTTAATTTCATTCTTACATCCAATTCAACATTTGAGCCCCATTTTTGTGACTTTCTGTGCTGAAATACCACATATAAATGAACAAACATAAGGTTACAGTGGTTTGTGCCAAATTTTGGGACCCTCCGTCAAACTTTTCTTGAGATAAAAGTAACCAACCCACATACACAGTCTTAAGGGAATCCACTGTGGAAGCATCTAAAACAGCTCCTCTGCCTCTTATAAAACAGCATTTTTTTTTTTATTGCTTAACATCAACATTGTTTTGCCTCTGTTTAACAATCCCACACTTTAATTTAGAATTGTCTCTTGTGGCCTTGATGTCTGTCATATTTATGAAAAACTCTTTTACCACTGTGCTCTCATCAGTAATTGAAATGTCAAAACTGCCACTCAGGGAAGCTTATTTCTTAAATAACTTTTCGCAGACCTGACATTACAATTTGCAAGTAATGGAAGTTACATCGATAAAGACATCTGCAACATTAGCGCGGTGCCAGTCAGGGTGCTGGATGCAGAAATGGCAGTTAAATGTGTCGTATATGCAGACATAAACACATCTGTTCTGTAAAGATCAGTACATCTGTCGCATAAACACCGACAGTTTCAGCCAGGGACAGACTGACCACCGACCCTCCAGAGACCAATTCAGAAAATTAAAGACAGCCTTTAAGTGTTGTCAGATGCCATAATGTGACCAACAGTCATCCGTGGTGTAAACACAGGCCACAGCTGGTCTACGGCAAGAGGGTCTGTGTAATAACAAACCTCAGGGCCTCAAGACACAGAGAAAGGGCAACTGTTTATTAAAAGAGATAGTGTCACAGTGAATATGGCTCACAGTGCATCCAGAAAGTTCTTAATAATGGCATAATTCTTCAGCCATTGTGTTTATGCTTTCAGGTGCAATATATCAGCAGTAAATATCACCAGGGTTCCTGAATTAACCCCTTCATGCATGAATTATAAGAACCTTAATCAAGAATTTTTTTCATGCGTGTTTTCATTCCTCTTTAGGCGTGGAAAAAAACAATGTGATTGAATTTTTTTTATGAACCTATTTTTCATGGAGTGACAAAAATGTCCACTCAGCTAGACACCATGTGTTTAATTTTTGAAGCAAAGAAACATGAATTTACTGACATACTGTGTGAAAACTATGAAATACAAACATTTTTAATGACACTAATCTGATGTTTTCTCACATTTTAACATACTCTACTACTAGTTATTACTCACAAATAATAATATGCAAAAAAAAAAAAAAACCTGCATCAATAAGCAATTGATTTACACTCACATATGTTACTGCAGATCAGGTTTATCAACAACAGGAAAGTTACAGTAATGGTATAAATTGCAGTGTATGGGTAATGTGTAAGTGTCCTCTGTTTTGTTTGATGTGCAAATAAAACAACAAAATCCATGAATATACAAGAGAACAGCTGTAGAGTAGCTGCCCACTGTAGTGACCACTATGCATGAAAGGGTTAAAGTAAACAGTTATTCATGGAGTCAGTTAACCTGAGGTGTGGTTTAGTCAAAGCCTGATACATGTATTCAGCTTATTAACCCCTTCATGCATGAATTATAAGAACCTTAATCAAGATTTTTTTCCTGTGTGTTTTCATTCCTCTTTAGGCATGGAAAAAAAAACAATGTGATTGAATTTTTTTTATGAACCTATTTTTCATGGAGTGACAAAAGTGTCCATTCAGCTGGACACCATGTGTTTAATTTTTGAAGCAAAGAAACATGAATTTACTGACATACTGTGTGAAAACTATGAAATACAAACATTTTTAATGACACTAATCTGATGTTTTCTCACATTTTAATATACTCTACTACTAGTTATTACTCACAAATAATAATATGCAAAAAAAAAAAAAAAAAAAAAAAACCTGCATCAATAAGCAATTGATTTACACTCACATATGTTACTGCAGATCAGGTTTATCAACAACAGGAAAGTTACAGTAATGGTATAAATTGCAGTGTATGGGTAATGTGTAAGTGTCCTCTGTTTTGTTTGATGTGCAAATAAAACAACAAAATCTATGAATATACAAGAGAACAGCTGTAGAGTAGCTGTCAATCAATCAAAACAGTTAGAATTGTGAGTTGCAGTACAGGTATTAGAACTGGGGGAAAAAAAAACTCTAACCAAAGGCAGCTGTAAACAAATGAGTATTTAACCTTGATTTACTACAATTACTACTACTACTATTACTACTATTACTACTACTTTATTTATGCCATTTATACCACTATAGGTCTATGTTTTAATTCCATAGCACCACTTGCCATAGTTGTTTTTTTAGGCTTGTGCTCGATGACCTAACTTTTCATATAAGAAAGATCATCACATTCATATGACTTGACTTTCACTTTCAACTTTCAACTTCTTTGACACTTAAAGGGGTCATATTTTGCTAAACTCACTTTTATTAGTCTTTGTTTCATTTATTTGTGTATTTGGACCCTAATAGTTCAAAAAATTTGAAGTTGAACCCTCCAGGTGCTGCAAAGCTATCTTTATATTCATTTTGGCAAAAATCGAGCAGATTTCTACAACCTGTTTTAATTCCTTCTTAATTTGTTACATCTATAACTAGTTACGTCACGACATTTGCACATATAAGGTCAAGACTTCCGACAAACATTTCTCCGAGTACGACATAACTGTTTATCAGCAGCAATGGTTGTAGTCCATACTGAAAATATGTCCAGACTTTGAGCCGATTACCTAAAATGTTCAGTTGTTGGTTGAATGGGAAAGAGCAGCACGGTCAGCAACCTGGAGGGGGTGGGGCGTGACGTGGCTCATTTGCATTTAAAGGGCCAGCGCTCAAAATGACCTTTCTGGTGTCATTACTCAGAAATAGGGCTGAAGATGGATCTGAGGAGTTGAATTAATGAAGAATTCAGACCCAAGCATTGCATTTACAGTTTATGTAGACCACAGGGAAATTTTTTAAAATTAATATTTCCATTTAAAAAAGCAAAATGTCACTCCTTTAAAGATTCGGACTTGAAACGTACTCCCACCTCTTTCTGAAATCCAACCGTCGAACTCATTATCAGGTTTACATAATTGCTTTTCATGCTTCTAGATTTTATCCACAGTCCAATCACATTCAGTTTTAATAAAGCTGGTCATTAATCACAACACCCACTTTATTATTGTAATGCATTTATTTACATCGTCCAACAAACTCTGGCAGTTTATAATAATCTTCTACTCAGTTTTTATTCTATATTGTATATGGGATTTATGGGTTTGTGTTCACATCATTCATCTTTCTTAAGTCATTGATTGTCCCATAGAGTCGCATCATTTTGTTATTTACTTATGTCATTTCTATCAGCTCAATGATGTTTCAATAAGTATCTAAAGCTCTGAAATGAGCGTTGAAGGGTATTTGTGTGTTAAAGAGTGTGTCGGTGTTTTTGTATATGTGCCATCTGTCCATTCAGTGTCGATAGTCACACTAAGTCCTCCATTAGCCAGTCATGAGGTGTGTAATTTGGAGCATTAGGCTGCAGTCACTGATGTCATCTCCCTCCATTTGTCATGGAAAATGTTATTTTAGGCCATTCTCTTCTAAAACTGTCGTTTGTCCTCCTCACTGAGGTCAGGGACACAAGCCTTTCAGACAACAACGTAGAGAGGTTACAGAGTGAAGACAAGGCTTTCCAGATCCAGAACAGAGTATTATTATTATTATTATTATTATTATTATTATTATTATTATTATTGTTGTTGTTGTTGTTGTTGTTGTTGTTGTTATATAACACAATGTCACTTGATTTGAATAGTAATGAGAATTTACTTATTTATTTTGTTTATTTATTTTTTTATTTAGCAGGGACAGTACACATTAATGAACATTTCTGTAAATGTGCCAGTATTAGCAAAAAAAAAAAAAAAAAGCTATTTTCAACTGTTTCAACTGTTAAAAAATTAGAATTAGAAAATTAGAAATATTTTGAAAATTATGGCTACACATCTTTATCTACATCTAAATCTCTAACGATTTAACATTGTTACAAATAGTCAGGTTAATAGTTGTCTTTCTTTATTTAGCATCAGACAGGATTTTGGCTACACACGTTTTAAAAAAAAAAAAATGTTTTCTTTCTGCGGTAGTGTAATATAAGCACGTATAAACATAATTCTTAAGTGGAATTTCTTCTGTCAAATTACATATAAAAATCATGTCTTAAGATAAGAAGTAAATCTCGCTGTCCTTCCATGAATTATTCAGGCAATCAACATGTTCCCTCCCTACATGGCTCAGTAAAATCAAACATGCAGTTGGAGCAGTTATTCCCTTTAAAGGTAAACCAAAACTCTTTACAAAAACCTGCTGCACTGCTTTTTATGAGCTGAAATGTTTAGTGATGAGAGAAGCACTAAAAAGTTCTGAAACTAATGGAAAGAATTCACTACAATAAATCTTGGTTTTTAGAAACTCGATGTTATTAGTTAAATTCACCTAAAGGTTAAAGGTTAAGGCTGACTCACTTTATGAGAAAATAGGTCTTTGTTATTCATCCATCCTCATACAGTGTTATACCATTAGAATCAGCATTATTTAGCAATGGCACGTTAGGAGCATTGAGCTACGTCTGAAGGCACTCACCAATAAACCCCAGATGTCCATAAGTACCCTGGACAAGTGCACTGACAGGAGAATTCATGTATCTTTTTTTCCATAATGGAAGGGAAATCAGAGGAACTGTGTGGCAGATTCAACAAAGAAGAACTCCAGACCAAAAGGGAATCAAACCTGGAACCAGGTACATGATCATATGTGTGTATAGGTGTACATGTGAGTGTCTCCCCTATAAATGGTAAAAATGGTAAATGGACTGCACCTATATAGTGCATTTTGTGCACCTTCATGGTGCCCAAAGCGCTTTACAAAGCCTCACATTCACCCATTCACACACACACTCATACACCAGCAGGCGGCTGTCCAACCTGTGGTATGATCAGCATGTGCACGGCTGTAAATAGAATTTATAGCTTTTTTGATTTGTCTTTATTTTTGATTTTGCTTTTTTGCTCTTGTGTGCTTTGTTTGTGCTCCACTGTACTGTAAATCTGGAATTTCTCCTTGCAGGACTAATAAAGGAATATCTTATCTTATCTTATCTTACCTTATCTTATCTTATCTTATCTTATCTTATCTTATCTTACACTCTTTGTTCACAATAGAGGACTTTATTTTTAAGCTAACAGTTGTTGCTGCTATAAACGAACAGAAGAAACAATGCAACTGATTTTTTTGTGGAACTGTCCATTTAACCACAAACAAAGCATTTATATCTGAAAGAATCTGAAAAACGTGATATTTAAACTTGACCATTTTCAATTATTTTAATTATGAACTGGTTAGACGTTTGTTAGTTTTTTACTCAACAGTCATCAGAATATTCAAAACAAATCAACACAAACACCAAATTAACATGACATGAACAACTGCATGATATGCAAACAGCAAAATCTATCTATCTATCTATCTATCTATCTATCTATCTATCTATCTATCTATCTATCTATCTATCTATCTATCTATCTATCTATCTATCTATCTATCTATCTATCTATCTATCTATCTATCTATCTATCTATCACATGATGAAGAAGACGATAGGACTCACTTACAATAATTTAACAAAAACATTAATATTTCAATAAATGAGCTGTATATGATACAGGTTGTGAGTTCTGTGTATAATCTGCATTTAAGTGAGTAGTTTAATGAGTCGTCAAGTCACATGTTTCCTGTTTGGCGTGCCATCCGAGAACTCCATAGACTCTTTTTATAAATGGCACATGTGCAATAGACCCCCTCCAATACAAAAGATAGGAGAGCCTCAGGGCACAAAAAATTAACAAACAAAAAATCCAAGTATCAAGAATTTCTTCAGAAATGGAATCAGCGAATGGGTTCCTAATTTAGACATGTGACTAAATACCTGGATAGTTCAGTGCTGTCAGGTGCAGGATGGATTCCCAGTACGAGTGATATCAGCGAAATGTTTTAACCCTTAGTTTGATTTTCTATTTCTTCAGTGCCATGCGATCTACACACACCACCTTTACCCCTGGTCTAAATGCACCGGCCGTATTATCAGTGGAAAAGACAGGGACATGTCAGAGTTTAACAATAGAGCAGGGGTCTCAAACTCATTTTCTTTCAGGGGCCACAGTCAGCCTGATTTGATCTCAAGTGGGCTGGACCAGTAAAATAACAGCATAATAACCTATAAATAATGACAACTCCAAATTTTTGTCTTTGTTTTAATGCAAAAAAAACAAACATTAAAATATGAAAATACTTACTTTTCTAAACTATCCAAACAAGAAAGATGTCAATAACCTGAAAAACTGAAATTTCTTAAGAAAACTAAGGGCAGTTTTTTAACAAGGATTATGGATCGGACCTACAAAGGCAACAATAACAGCCAGAAAATTGTTAAAATTGTGCTTAATTTTCTTTAGACATTTCAGGTTGTTTATATTTGTTCAGGTTATTCACATTTTATTGTTTCAGGATACTCCGTACATGTGAATATTTTCCCAATTTAATGTTATTGTTTGCACTAAAACAAAGACAAAAATGTGAAGTGGTCATTATTTATAGGCATAGTGTAATATTATTTTCACATCAAACCAAGAAGAAAATATGGAGTTGTTATTTTTTGTAGGTTATTATGCTGTTATTTTACTTGAGATCATATTGGTCTGTTTGAACTAAAATGAGTTCCACAGCCTTGACTGTGGAATTTTTGCACTTTGCAAATTCATCCAACAGGTCAGCTTGGAACCTTTGGCAGGCCGCATTTGGCCCCAGGGCTGCATGTTTGAGACCCCTGCAATGGAGTCATAGAAAAATGTGCATATTTCTTAGGGGGTGGGGTTTATACTTTGTGTGTCACAGAATCTTGTATTATAAAATTTGAATTTCTTTCTTTTTCTTTTGTATTGTACTTCTGAGATGCACAATGAAAACAAATAAAAAATTGATCCAAAAAAAAAAAAGAAAAATGTGCAGGTTTGAAGGATAGATGGGTGAAATTTACACATATATATATATACAGGGTGGGGAAGCAAAATTTACAATATTTTGAGGCAGGGATTGAAAGACAGTGTATGACCAATTACTTTATTGAAAGTCATGAGAATTTATTTGCCACAAGAAAATTGACATAATAGAAAATGTTTTTATTCTATGTGTCCTCCTTCTTTCTCAATAACTGCCTTCACATGCTTCCTGAAACTTGCGCAAGTGTTCCTCAAATATTCGGGTGACAACTTCTCCCATTTTCTTTAATAGTATCTTCCAGACTTTCTCGTAATAGTTTTGCTCATAGTCATTCTCTTCTTTCCATTATAAACAGTCTTTATGGACACTCCAACTATTTTGAAATCTCCTTTGGTGTGACGAGTGCATTCAGCAAATCACACACTCTTTGACGTTTGCTTTCCTGATTACTCATATGGGCGAAAGTTTCTGAAAAGGTATGGATAATAGTGTTAGGTATGATTATGACATCAATATACAGGGGTTGGACAAAATAATGGAAACACCTTCACCTCAAGATGATAATGCCCCAATCCATACAGCTAGAATTGTTAAAGAATGGCATGAGGAACATTCTAATGAAGTTGAGCATCTCGTATGGCCGGCACAGTCCCCAGACCTCAACATTATTGAGCATTTATGGTCAGTTTTAGAGATTCAAGTAAGACGTCGATTTCCACCGCCATCGTCTCTAAAAGAGTTGGAGGGTATTCTAACTGAAGAATGGCTTAAAATTCCTTTGGAAACAATTCACAAGTTGTATGAATCAATACCTCGGAGAATTGAGGCTGTAATTGCCGCAAAAGGCGGACCTACACCATATTAAATTATATTTTGTTGATTTTTTAAGGTGTTTCCATTATTTTGTCCAACCCCTGTACGTTTGGTTTCAAAACAATTGACGTAGGGCCTGCTGAGAAAAAACAACTAAATGTTCATTGTAAATTTTGCTTCCCCACCCTGTATATATATATATATGACTGAAAACACATACTGTGTATTTTTGTTTTTAACTAAATTAATATTTTAGAATAGTGGTGCATGTACTTTGGTGTATTCAAGTGCTGATATGTGGTTATAGTGTAGTTGAAAACTGACTTGGATACTGTCTGTCTGTCTGTCTGTCTGTCTACATGTTATCTTATGTTGAAGCCCTCTGCAGTTTTAATGGGCCTGGGTGAGATCATTAAACATCATGCACTAACAGGGTGATAATGGAACTGGTTGTGTGTAGCTACAAAACAGCCAGGAGGTGTAAATCAATCTGTACACACGGCCGCAAAGAGGTTTAATCGGGCTAACGAGTGGAAACACATGTTTTTAAGGTAAGTAGGTTAGATGTGCTGCGAAGTTTTCCAATAACACTTGTGTGGTGTTGTTTTGTATGTGTGTGTGTGTGTGTGTGTGTGTGTGTGTGTGTGTGCGTGTGCATGCGTGCGTGTGTGTGTGTGTGTGTGTGTGTGTGTGTGTGTGTGTGTGTTTTGATAGACTTTCTAAAGCACTCAGTGAACTATGCTGTATATCCTTGTGGGAGGACGCTCCATCCCAGAAGGTCAGCACAGATCAGTAATGGGAAACAGTTCTTCTTTACTAACTCTCCAAACTATACATAACACTAAATGTGCCAATTTGGTTTAGTAATATAGAAAAAATACTGAAATAGGGGAATAATAATGAGCTTCCCTGTCCTTCAAGGTCCTGTCCTTTTATATTCATCATTACACTCTTCTGTAGTCTGTTCACTGTGTACTTTTTAAGAGTAATCTGCTGTATCTGTATCACTGATGTCTATGATTGTGACCAAATTATTTAACCAAATAAGTGTCACTTTGTCACATTTTTTATGATTTTTCTGATGTTTTTCTTCTGTAGTGTCTGTTGTTTCTAGATTACTGCGATCACTATCTTGTGTTTTTATTTCTCTCCTATTATCTGCTAAGCCGCCAGAGATAGTAATCTGATTACTGCCACTAATGCCTGTTGTTCTCTTACTTGCCAGAGAAAAATCTAAATCTTGCCTATGGCTTGAGGGTAATGTTAAGAAGACTGAATTAGCTTGTCAGAACAGAACAGTGTGCAGACCTTCCTCTTTTTTTTTTGTGATCTCTGAAAACACACAGTGACACATGTGCTTTTATTACAGTCATACGATCTGACTGATTATTTTACAGATAAATATTTGCTTGGAAAACATGCAAATGACCCAGCTATTGATATTCAATTAAAAAAAAAAAACTTGACAGACTCAAGATTACATTCATCTAAAAAAGTGGATATAAAAATGTACCTGAATGTGTACAAATGATAAATAATAATAATAATAATAATAATAATGATAATAATCTTATCTATCTTATCTTATCTTAAAAGAAGTGAAGTCTTAATAATGACACATTATACCGTGAATCCATAAAAATGTGAGATTCAGTGAAAGAGCAACTCAATATAATGTTTTATGGTAATTTTATTTATATTCATTATAATGCTGTACATATCACACAGACACGTTTCTCTGTGGCTTTTAACCAAGTGTAAGATGTGGATTGTATTGTTGTCTTGTCCTTGATTTTTATTGTATTTTATCAACACCCCCCCCAAAAAAAAAAAAAAAAAAGTGTAGGCAAGGGGTATTGTTTTTGGTTCAGTTTGTTTCTTTGTCTGTTTACACTCACAGCAAAAGTATTGGTTGAATTCATACCAACTTGGGTTTATAGATTGCCAGTGATCCAGAATTGATGTGATTACATTTTGGGAAAAGTAGGTCAAAGTTGAAAATTTTTAATGTTTTTTTTTTTTATCTATTTATTTCCATTTACTTATAATCTGCGAAATTTCAAATGTCTATAAAAAACATCAATTTTTTTTCAATTTACTTCAAACTTGCCACATATATAGAGGCAATTGATACACATCACGATAACATAAAGCTAAGGCATATGTATTTTTTCACATTTTGGGAAAAACCTAACATTGTTGTGCTCTGCTGTTGTAAAGGATCAGGAAATCAGTCAAATAAAAGTATTAATGAATTTAGCATTTCTAATCAACTCATTCTGACAAAAAAATTAACTTGTTTTAATAAATGAATGCCATTGAGGAACTGATTAACATAGACATGATGACATCAGCTGGATCGATGCCAAAATAACCTACAATATGTGCGAGGGGCGGGGTTTGTTGTGCCTGTTTTTTTTGTTGTTGTTTTTTTTTGTCTTTTTCATTGTTCTGTTTCATAGTAATACAGTATGTATATTTATTTATTGCAAATGTGTACAGCACTTAGGCCAACCTTGCTGTTTTTTTAAAATGCTTTTCAAATAAAATTAGATTGGATGGATTGGATTTTGGTCGAACTAAAATGATCTTTAGGTGTGAAAAGTCTACGAGACCAAACTGGACCATCTTGTGTTTTCTAATCAAAACACTGAAATTCCTACTTACTTCACTTTTTAACTCATAAAGACCCAGTGGTACTTTTGTAACAGTTCCCGAATGATTTTTTTCTCTGTATTTAATCTTTGTTAAAGTGATTTATTCATGTACTTTCCTATATTTGATTCAATGATCATGTAGATGTTCATAAAAGCTCAGGGTCAATTCAAAGGTTATTAGATCAAATCAGAAAAAAAAGAGGAAAAAGTGATTTTTTCAGCGAAAATATTATTAACTAAACATGAAATCAAAAGTCTCCATCAACTGTCATGTCAACTGTTGCTGGTAAATCAATGTTGTAGAGGATGACGGTGTTTCCGCGTTCACTATGGAGCCTCTGAGCGTTAGGGGTGTGTATTGGCAAGAATCTGGCGATACGATACAAATCACAATACTAAGATCACGATATGATATATCACGATGCATCATGATACTGTTAAAAAGGCAATTTTTTGTTTGTTTCTTTTTTTAAATGAATATTTCCTCGAAGAATTGAATTACATCAGAAATATGCACACATACTAAATACAGTTTTATTTGATCAGAACAGGATCTAATGCTATATCCTCCAGAGACCCAGGAAAGTTCAAGTTTTGGCTTTTTTTATATTGAATAGCTGCCTTTAGTGGAAATAGCATTATGCAACAATTTTTTCAGATGCATTTTTAAAATTTTTATGGAATGTCCTTTGAAGTGGACGGCGTTTTTTGTTTTGTTTTGTTTGTTTTTTTTTGGGGGGGGGGGGGGGGGTTCCCAATAAAGCTATGAAACTCTTGTCCCGTACAGAGGACAAAAAAGTATTGCTGGGTCTCAGGAGGATATCGCAAAGTTTTCCTGTTAAAACTTAAATTATCCTTCACAGACATTACAGTTTAAGATCCTGCTCAAATGTTCATGTTCTATTAGTTCATAACTAACATCAGAACATTATTTTTGTGCAGTCCCAACAAAGGAACTAACATTATTTAATAAAAGAGTGTTAAATAATAATAGATAAAATATAAACAAAAAAGAGAAACAAAAATGAGCCTCCACAATATCTTCATTTGAATAAATACCTAAAAATATCAATATATTTTTCCTTGGTAACCTTTTATTTCTTATGTAGAACAGCTGACAATGCACCTTGACTCTGGTTAATGTGTGCTGTTTACAAAGTGTTTGGGTAATTACATAGTGGAACCTTTTAATTTTATTTTTAATTTTAATTTGATTTATTTATTTATTTATTTTGTGGCATCCTATACCTCTGTTACATGTCTTAGTGTTCGTCTTACTTTTTTGATGTTTGAAAAATTGAATATGAATGAAAATACACTGATCAAAACCAAAAATATTGATACAGTTCTTTTTAATATCGATACAGTTTTGTGAAATGAAATATCACGATATATTGCAGAACCGATATTTTCTTACACCCCTACTGAACGTCCTAATGGGTCATATCTGATGACCATGAAAAAATGACAAACTGCATTTTACACCAATTATTTCAGCGTATTGATAGGATTAGCGGATCAGAACTTACGAAACATTTTAATTCAGTAGATGGTTTTGGTCGATGGTGGGTGTTTGGGTCTTTATGGGTTAATAGAAAGCAAATTGATGAAGGTCCACAACAAGTGAGACAAACATTGTCCAGGTCTGAAGCATATGGAGGCGGCTTTCATCATAATCCCCAAGACCTGACAGTCAGATATGATGAATTCTTTCTCAGTCATGACCCTTGGGAAAGAACCACAGTTGTTTCTCATTTCCCCCTTGAACTCGTTCTTCACCTCCTGCTCTGTTACAATGAATCACTGTTCATAAATCAACTGAGCGATGACGTCAGGGATGCGTCTGTATCTTCGGTGGAAACTCTGATTTACTGATGTAGTTATGAATGAATTATCAGTCAGTATTTTCTCTGTATGCACAATGTTCTCTTGGACGTCAGTAGATTCTATTGTATTTTCCTCTTTGGGTGAGTACTAATAATATATGGTACTGTAGCACCATCATGTGTTTGACATGAGAAATACACCCATTAGTCCTGAAATCCTGAGAAATGACCAGTTTTCTGGGAACTGAAAGGTCCGCTTGACTATGTCTCTACCTTTACTGGTCATAGTTTGTCATGATTATATATTCACCCCCTAAACAGGCTTTATTCACCACCACAAATCATGCATATTATGGTTCAGCAAAGGCCAGACTGGGGGAGTTTCTGTGTTTTAAGTCTGACCTCTCCCTTCTTTTTAACAGTAGATAAGCATATTACAGCCTTACTTTAACCAGGATGTGTTTTTGGCCCCAAACTCAATTCAAAAGAGTATTAAATTAAGTAAAACATGACTCTGGTTTTGATCTGTAAATCTACTATAGAAGGGACTAGCTGGGGGAAAAAAATCCTCTAATTTCTACTACAGGCAGAGCAAACAAAATGTGATATTTGCCCTCAGAGTTTTTCCACCTAAGATTTTTTTTTTACATCTCAGAGTAATATTTTTGCCAATTGATAACACTGGGTAACAAAAAAATGTTTTTAGCAAGTCGTCTAGGTTTTTTCAACTGAATTAGGACCATTTTGCACCGCTAAATCCAAAAATGACATCTGTTTTTCTCAATCAGGTCAGGTTTTTTTGGTAATTTGATTTTGAAAAATTTGATCTTCTCACAAAATATAACAATTAATACCAAAATAAGATTGGTAAGCACACTTTATGAAGCTTGTGACTTGATTCCTGTTAGGTACAATGGTGTATTCACCGCAGATGTAGCAGAATAAGTCAGGCTTATTTTTGCAAGATCTTCTAGTCGAAGCCATTTCATTCACCTGTAATATTAAAAAAAACATTAATCATAAATTGGCAAAAGTAAAATCTTCAGAACTCGTTTATTGCAAGAAATATGAAAGAATTTTGTATCATATGATGTGAAAATGCCCATAAATGTAAGCAAAAATGTTAAAAAGCCAATATGTGGCATAGTTCAGAAAGTTGACCTGATTGAGCAAAATTAATGTGATTTTTGGATTCAGCACACCAAAATTATCCTAAATGTGCTCAAAAAACTTAAACAATAAATTTGTTGTTGACCAGTGTAATGTATGTCAGACTTAATAGGAGGGCATTGACGCAGACTCTCAATACAAAACTTGCTTAAATGTCAGCTATTGTATATTTCTTGTCAGAAAAGCATGTTAGTAGCAACTGATTATCATTATACAAAGAAAACATGCAGACAAATAAAAAAAAAAAAAAAAGTAAACATAAGTGAGCTGGACTTCATTTTTAACCACTACTGACTTCTCAAAACATTACTAACTGGGTGCTTCTGTGAAACTGGTCCCAAAAAACAGGACATGGGGGCTAAAAATTCAAACCAGATGTAGACTAATGTTATGAAGCAAGTTTGGAAGCACTTTGGGTCTAGTTTAAAAATAAATATTTACTGATGTAAAAGATAAACTATTTTCGGATAAAACACATTTTTTATATCTTTTTTTTAATATTATTTTTATACAAAAATCTGCATGTAACATGTTAAAAAGGACAGAAAAATTACAACTGCTATTTTTTTTTTAAGTATCTCTTTATGCTCACAGATACATTTTGGGAATCGAACTTATTATGCAAGACAGAGTGTTGCAAACGCTGTTGCAAAATCACTGGCAATTTATTAGTGTTTAAATGGGCAGCTTCTGCATGTAACTCCAGTGGACATGATGGGTTACACATAAAACCTGGAACGAGACTGAGATTCATGAAAAACCTGCATGTCTGGATTAGAAAAAACACTAGGATCCTCAAATTTAACACAGTGTCTTTATCTATAGCAGTATATTAGACCATTTCAAGCCATGTTTTCCAGATCATATGCACTGACACCTAGGTGGCTTTTCCTGTCCCAATTTTTATCCTATTTTTGGCCCCAGTATTTTATTAAAAATTCATTAATTTTGGGATAGCTCAGAGCAAGAGAATATTTTTTTTGCATTTATCTGAGGTCATCATTAGGTACATCCTGGGAGGAAATATGTCTAAATTTCTCCAAAAAAAGTCTAAATTTCTCTTTTATTATTGGGTCTAAAAGCTGGAAAAGCCCCAGAAACCAAAATGAACCCAGTTTCACAGAAGCACCCAATTACATAATATGTGTTGCAGCTCTTTACTTGATAAGAATGAGAATTAGTAGAGTGGATTTTCTGCTTTTTTATGTGTTTATGTAGCCTACTGTCAGCCAGGGGAAAAGTTGGGCCCATTCAAAGGTGCCTAAAATATTATAAGAATATTTGGGGGGGGGGGGGTTAAACTCCTGACCTGGCATTATCATAAGTAAACACCTAGAGCAGGGGTGTCAAACTCATTTTAGTTCAGGGGCCACATTCAGCTAAATTTGTTCTGAAGTGGGCCGGACCAGTAAAATTATAATATAATAATATATAAATAATGTCAACTCCAAACTTTTCTCTGTTTTAGCGTGAAAAAAGTAAAATTACATTGTGAAAATGTTTGCATCTACAAACTATCTTTTCAAACAATGTGAATAATATGAACAAACTGGAAAAAAATGTGCAATTTTAACAATATTGTGCTTCAGTTTATCATTTATGCATGTACATTATAACTTACAGATCACAGTGGATCTACAAATACACAAAACATTTTGTAAAAGGTGGAATATTATTAAAATTGCACTTTCTTCTCGTAAGACATTTCAGACTGTTCATATTTGTTCAGGTTATTCAGACATTTTGGCAATATTATACTTTGTTTTAGTGTAAATACACGAAAATATTTACATTTACAAAGAGAAAAATTTGGAGTTGTGAGTATTTATATGTTATTATGACCCACTTGAGATTGAATTGGTCTGAATGTGGAACCTGAACTAAAATGATTGTTAACATCTTAGTGTAATTTTTGCATTTCACAAATTCATCCCATGGGCCGGACTGGACCCTTTGGCGGGGCCGGATTTGGCCCCTGGGCCGCATGTTTGACACCTGTGATCTCGAGGCTCTGTATTGCCCAATTGCGCCTCCAAACCAGGCATGAACTGCACCAAACAGAAGCAAATAGTGAGTGATGACTGTAAGTGGAGCACTAATTAGATAAATACAGTAGGTGTTATCCTGGTGATTATACATGGCTTTGACCTCTTCTTTGTTAAGCTCTTGTCAATATAAGAACAACTGCATATCATTTCACAAGAGGTACACTCAAAGGCATTATCACACTCAGAAAAAGTACATTTTTAGTCAAACAGCATTAAAGCTGAACTAGAATGGAGCTCCATCCCAACGACTGTTAAAGATCTGGATTCATACAGTTTATAAGTTTATTCATTTCTTGTCAGTCTCATTGTGCTGAACTGGTGTTATTGTGCTGTTGCAGCTTGTCCTCGTGTGTCTGCGTGGCAAGGCAAGGCAAGTTTATTTGTATAGCACATTTCAGCAACAAGGCAATTCAAGGTGCTTCACACAGGACACTGAAATAAAAGAAACAAAAAGAAACACATTTAAAACATTATAAAAGAAACATGTAATATAAAATAAAAAAAAAATAAAATAGAATAAAATAAAATAAAAATAAAAATAAAAACACACATATTAAAGTAAGAGTTGCAGTGCAGAGTTTCAAAGAGAATATAAAATTTAAAAAGTAAAACGCCTTTTAGTCAAAGGCAGCAGTGAACAGGTGAGTCTTTAACCTGGACTTAAAAGAACTCAGACTCTCAGCAGACCTGATATTTTCTAGTAGTTTGTTCCAGACATATGGAGCATAGAAACTGAACGCTGATTCTCCATGTTTAGTTCTGACTTTGGGAACATGGAGCAGACCTGCACAAGATGACCTGCACAAGATGACCTGAGTGGTCTGGATGGTCCATACTGGACTAGAAGGTCTCTGATGTATTTTGGGCCTAAACCATTCTGTGCTTTATATGCCAGTAAGAGAATTTTAAAGTCTATTTTCTGAGAGACAGGGAGCCAGTCTAGAGACCTCAGAACTGGACTGATGTGGTCCACTCTCTTGGTCTTAGTGAGGACTCGAGCAGCAGCATTCTGGATCAGCTGCAATCGTCGGATAGACTTTTTAGGCAGACCAGAGAAGATACTGTTACAGTAGTCAACTCGACTAAAGATAAATGCATGGACAAGTTTTTCAAGGTCCTGCTGTGACATCAGTCCTTAATCCTAAAAATGTTCTTGAGGTGATAGTAAGCTGACTTTGTAATTGTTTGTATGTGGTTTTTAAAATTCAGGTCTGAACCCATGACAACACCCAAATTCCTGGCCTGGCCTGAGGTTTTTAACTGAAGTGACTGGAGCTGCATGCTGATTTTAAGACGCTCCTCCTTAGGTCCAAAAACGACTACCTCGGTTTTTTCTCTGTTTAACTGAAGAAAGTTATGGCCCATCCATTCAGATATTTGCTCCATGCATTTACCCAGTGCTTGTATGGGGCTATGGTCACCTGGGGAAATTGAAATGTAGAGCTGTGTGTCATCTGCATAGTTATGGTAATCTATTTTGTTTTTTTCTATGATCTGAGCCAGTGGAAGCATGTAGATGTTGAACAGAAGGGGCCCCAGGATGGAGCCTTGGGGGACTCCACATGTAATTTTGGTCTGCTCAAATTTAAAGTTACCTATTGACACAAAATAATCCCTGCCCTTTAAGTAGGATGCAAACCAATCAAGAACTGTGCCAGATAGTCCCACCCAATTTTCCAGTCGATCAAGTAATATATCATGGTCGACTGTGTCGAATGCAGCACTGAGGTCCAGTAACACTAAAACTGAAGATCTGCCATGATCTGTGTTTAAGCGAATGTCATTAAATACTTTGAGCAGACCTGTCTCAGTGCTGTGATGTGGTCTAAAACCTGACTGAAAGACGTTAAAGCAGCTGTTGACTGTTAAGTAATTAGCTGTTGGGACACAGCCTTTTCAATGATTTTACCTAAAAAAGGAAGATTTGATATCGGCCTGTAGTTGTTCATTGAGGTCTTTTCTAGAGTGTTCTTTTTTAGGAGCGGCTTAATAACAGCTGTTTTCAGGGTCTGTGGGAAGACTCCTGAGCTGAGAGACACATTTACAATCTCTAACAGGTCAGATGCCATGACGTGTGAAACTTTTTTGAAAAAATCTGTGGGTAAAACATCTAGGCAGCAGTAGGAAGAGCTCAGTTGGTGTAGAATGTCCTCCAGATTTTTGTCATTGATTGGATTAAAGTGCGTCAGGGTGTTTAAATGGTTTTCAGACAGCACAGATCCTAAACCTGGTGTTGAGGAGTTCACAGCCTGTCTAATGTGCTGAATTTTCTCTGTAAAGAACAAAGCAAAGTCATTGCAGGCCCTGGCAGAGTGAAGTTCAGGTGCTATTAACACAGGGGAGTTTGTTAGTCTGTCAACAGTAGAAAACAGTGCTCGAGCATTATTTTTGTTTCTGGTGATAATGTTTGAGAAGAAAGACTGCCTTGCGTTCCTCAGCTGTTGATTATAAGTGTGAAGTTTCTCTTTGTAGATGTCAAAATGAATCTGGAGATTTGATTTTCGCCACCTGCGTTCAGCTTTCCGACACTCTTTTTTCATTTTTCACTGCCATGGCATTTCTCCATGGAGATCTTTTCTTGCTAGAGACAACCTTCAACTTAATGGGAGCAATGGCATCTATCACATTTAACATTTTAGAATTAAAGTTATTCACTAGCTCATTGACTGAACCACAAGGCAGGGTTGCTGTAGAAGAAAAAAGTACATTAAACATTTCACTGGTGTTTTCAGTAATGCATCGCTTCTTGATAACTTCTCTCTGATTACTTGTGTGCACAGAGATAGAGCTCTCAAAGAAAACACAACAGTGATCAAACAGGGTCACATCGCTCACAACAACCTTGTGTATGTTTAAACCCTTGGAGATAAGCAGGTCCAGAGTGTGCCCCCTGTTATGTGTGGGTTTTGACACATGCTGACTCAGCCCAAAGCTGTCAAGAGTACAGTACAGTTCTTTAGCCCCTCTGTCCTGGGGGTTGTCAACATGGATGTTAAAATCACCAACAATGATTATACAGTCATATTCAGTACAGATTATGGACAGCAGTTCATTAAAATCATCGAAAAAGTCTGCACAGTATTTAGGTGGCCTGTAGACATTTACTAATATGGCTCGAGGGGAGGACTTCAGCTGAAGAGCCACATATTCAAAAGTAGAAAAATTACTGAAAGATAATTTTTTTAAATTGGAAAGAGTTTTTGAATAAAACTGCTACTCCCCCTCCTCTCCGATTCACTCTGGCCTCACTAATAAAACTATAGTTGGGAGGGGTTGACTCAATGAGAACAGCTGTGCTGTTGTTTTGATCCAACCAAGTCTCAGTTAAAAACATAAAATCAAGGTTGTGTTCCGTGATAAAATCATTGATTAAAAATGTTTTTCCAGCTAACGATCTGATGTTCAGTAAAGCAAGTCTTAATGTCATAGGAACATCCTCTATAATTGTTGGGACAGACTGTGATTCACAGGGAATGTTTTTTAAGTTTAACAGTCTAGTGCCATCACTTTTGTGCCCCCAGTTTCTCAGCACATTCACCTTTGTTCTTCTGTGACCAATCAAGACAGGAATTTTGTATACTGAAAGCATACAGGGCCCCGGCTTGGACTGGGACGACTCATGACTGCTGGTAATCCTGCAGCCTGGACCCAGGGCACATCAGTTGGTACGAGTCTTTGGAGTCTGTGTTGGAGGTGGTGGAGGGGCGGGGGGGGCTGGGCGACGAGTCTTTGGAGCCTGTATTGGAGGTGGTGGCGGTCGACGTGGAGTGCTTATAGGGGAGAAGATAGGAGAGGGATGGGGGGTGCATCTTCGTCCAGCATTGACCAGCTCCTTCATCTGGTCAGTGAACTCCAAGTGGGGTGAGGAGGGAGAGAGGGAGGGTAAGGAGGAGAGAGACCTGGTGGGGGTTTCAGGGGTTTCAGGGGTTGAGGCAGGTGGACTATCAAAGGTGCTGTGGTTGTTGAGGGGGATGGAGGCCTGTGGAGACCCCTCCACTTCTTGACTCTGACACCTCTTTGGCTCAGAGCACTCCTTGGGTGGGGGTGAATGTTGCTCTTCCTCTGGATTTTAATCAGTCATGTTTTGTCTTTCCCTCTGGATGGTGCCTGTTGTTTAAAGTCCTTGGCAGAGGCGACTGATGGGTGACGCAGAAAGTAAAAAAGATTAGATGCCAACAATTTTACTCCTGGCTTGTTCAGGAAAAGTCCGTTCCCTTTGAAAAGGTGTCTTCGCTCCCAAAAGATGTGGAAATGTTCAATAAAATTCACTGGGTAGGCAGTACAAGCAGTAGCAAGCCACTTATTTAGAGCCCACAGCCTGCTGAACCTCTCCCCTGCATTTCTGACCAGTGGTATAGGTCCGCTGATAAACACACCCGCTTTCACAGAGCTCACTGTATTCAGCAACTCGGTGAAGTCCTGTTTTAACACTTCAGACTGTTGTTTAGCAACATCATTCCACCCTACGTGTATTATGATGTTCCTCACAGTTGGGTGTTCAGCCATGATACTCAGAATCTTTTCAGTCATGTTGGAGACCACATCCTTGGGGAAGCAGATCACTTTGGTGTTTTTACTGCACACCCTCTGTACATCTCTAATAGTATTGTCACCCACAATCAAAGTTTGAGGCCCAGGCTTTAGCTTTCCCTGTAGCCTTTTACTGTTCGACATGCTATCAGTCCTTACCCCGCTGTCTGAGGATGGATGGTCTGACGGAAATTCAGGGTCCTTCATCAGTGGAGAAAATCTGTTCTGCAGTTCAATGCTTGATTGTTTTGGAGGTTTGTTGTTCATCCTCCCTTGTACAGTTTTCCATGGCTGTGTCCTTCCAGGTACGGGGGTTGAAGAGGCACTTTGTCTGGGAGGGAGTGCAGGCCAGCCGGTCTCATCACATACCTCAGCTCGCTGTGCTCTGCCTGTTAAACGTCCTCCCATTACCCATGGAAATTATTTGTTCTTTGGCTTTGCTCCAAGGTGGTTCCAGGGAGGACTACTATTTGTAGATTTATTAAACAGAACAGAGCCTACCTGTTTCGTGGTAGCTTTGTCTGTGCTCGTTAGCTGTGTGTTAGCCAGCCCCTGTCCACTAATTTGAGCCAGGGGTAGGGTGGTGTCATTTCCACCTAGTCCGTTTACCTCCACATTAACTTCTAGGCAGTGAATTTTAGTCTCCAGCACGGCAATTTTCTGCAGAAGTTTGTCGAAGTCGTCTGCAGATAGAGGAGGCATCTTGAAGCTAATTAGCTTAGCTGAGCACTGTCTTTCCAAGTGAAGAGGTACAGGCCTGTGCTGTTGACAGCCCACAGTCAAGAAGCACTGAGGTGGTCATAAAACAGTAAAAATGGCAAAAAAAAAAAAGTCCTTCGTCTCTGCTCAATAAAGAATATCAGAGACCTTCTGTCTGCAACTTTTAGTCCAGAATAAGAAAAAAAATCATCGAAAGAATGTAAGCAAAGCAGGGAGCAAGCAGCAAAGCGTCTGCACTGCAGCAAAGCAGGAAGTAAGATGCATGTCATATACTGGTTATAGTGGTATAGAAGTCTTTGTCTTTATTTTCTACATGTTTTATACCATATGTATGTGTTACATGTTTGAAATAATACCCAATATAGCACTGGAAAAATTTAAATACTATTTTTCTAAACACAACTAATTGTAACTTAAATCTTACAGTTATTTTTAAGGTGACAAAACCAGGGACAAAAGATGAAAAAAAAAAACAAAAAAAACTTTTGGTTAATTCCATGTGCAGTGTCCACATCAAATAAATCAACAAATAAACCAATCAGTCACTTAATTATCAGCCAATGAATTTCCTCAAGTAACATGGTTTAAAATAACAAAAAGAAAGACATGAGAGAGAAAAGAAAAGTACCAAACTAAGAGCATTAAATACATACGTACATATTTGAATAATTAACTGTTAAAATGAACTGTAATAACAAATAACACAGATTTTTATTTTACTTTATTTTATTTTTTATTTTGAATATAAAAAGAAAAAACAAGGGGGAAAAATGTAAAAAAATAAATAAATAAATAAAAATTCAAAAAGGAGCAGGATGAAGTCCGACTTATATACTCCCACCCCCTTACCACATCTTTTTCTACTGATCATAAAGTCCCATGTCAGTTCCTCAGAGTAACTTAACCCTTTCATGCATAGTGGTCACTCCAGTGGACAGCTATTCTACAGCTGTTCTCTTGTATATTCATGGATTTTGTTCTTTTTTTTTTACACATATCTTTATTAAAGTTTTAAGACACTACATATCTTTTCTGGCACAAATTGGTAACATTATGTAGATCTCTCCTGAGCATAAACCCCCAGAATCACAAGCCCTCCCCATAGTTTTCACACAATTTATTAGTAAATACATGTTTCTGTGCGTCAAAAATTAAACATGTGGTGTCCAGCTGAGTGGACATTTTTGCAAAAATACGCTCATAAGAATTTTTTTTTTTTTTTTTTTTTTCAGAAGAAAATTTTCAATCGCAAATTTTTTTTCATACCTAAAGAGGAATAAAAACACTCAGGAAAAAAATTTGAGTAAGGTTCTCATAATTTGTGCATGAAAGGGTTAACAAATCTTACACATGTCAAAATAAATTCTTAACAATCCTGCACAAAATGCAAAAATATTACACATATCAAAAATAAACTCTGTCCATTTCATAGCTGTATTACACATACAGATAGACTCCACTTCAAACATAAGTCGGCAAAAGAAATTCCAGATCCACAAGGACACTCCAATATATGGAAATAAATCAAACAAAAAAGAAAACAAATATCACTTAAATGTACGACAATTTCACTGTGACGCTTCAACAACACTCAACGTCCAAAAGGAAATAAGAAGTGGAGCCCACACTGGTTGGATTTGGTTTTACAGTATTTGATGTCATAGTAAATGTAGGTGGTTGTTAATATGAGTTGGTTTTGTTTGAATTTGCTCTCCTCAAAGACCAGGTGGAAATGTGCCAACAGCTATGTGTGGTGTGTGTTATGTAAGTGTACCTGACTGAGGTTAGAGCACCAGCAGCTGCACGAAATATTGATTTTTACTTTGTGATTCCATGGATTGTTTACTTTTTTATGACTAAATCCAAAGGTTTGGCCGCTACTATAGCAGCTGGACCCTTTATGTACATACCCTCTGCTCAACTTTCAGTACTGGCCTGCACTGATTGCAAAAGTGTAAATGTTCAGGAAAATATTTATGAACTACTTACATGAATGTTGTAACTGGACATGAAGAGAATATCAAGTTGTAAAGGTTAGAAATTACAGAGGAAATTATCACACATTCATTAGTCCAGTAGAAGAGCAGAAACTGTAAGTAAAAGCAGAAGTACTATTCTAATAGTATAAAAGTAGAACGTTTCTATACATTTTCAATACATATGATGTGCGGGCTATTTTCTAACTTTAAAAAAATTATACTGAAATACAACAAACATCAATTTTACTACATTCTTTATTGTCAGTACTTGTCTTCTTTTTTGAATATTTTCATGTGAGATTATTATTTTTTATGTACAAACTGCATTTTCATAAACATATTTAATGCCCATTTGGAAATTTGACACTGGACAATGTTTACAAAAACAACAAAATTTGAATAAACTCACTGAATTACACAAAATAAGTTTTTTTTCACTCACTTGAGGTGTTTTTTGCAGATAATTTTTTTTTATCAAACAGCAAATGCCCATAGAGAAAATGAAAACACATTTTTTAGACAGTTCTTGACGTAGCAAATATTTAACTCGTGTGACTAATCTGCTGTTCGCTGCATCTTTGTGGATTTTCAGATAAAGTGCAGAAAACATGACTGCTACGTCAGATAGTGTGGACCAATAAGGAGACTGAATTATTCTGTTCCATCCATGAAAATGGACGTAGAGACACAACTATTTTCTATGGAAAATAACAACAGAGTGCTCTGCTTCTTCTATTCTGTACATTGGAGCCATCTGTAACATACCCTGTTGATGACATATGACAATCTAGATCAGGGGTCACCAATCCTGGTCCTCAGAGCCACTATCCTGCATGTTTTAGATGTTTCCCTCTGCCAGCACACCTGACGGCTGTTATCAGACTTCTGCAGAGCTTGACGATAAGTTTATCATTTGAATCATGTGTGTTGGAAGAGGGATACATCTAAAACATGCAGGATAGTAGCCCTCCAGGACCAGGGTTGGTGACCCCTGATCTACAGTTGATCATTGATTCTCATCTGGTGGGTTGAACCTAAAAGTGGGTCACAAACCCCTTTTTAGTGGGTCATGGGCCTTTGTCTGGGCAACAAATAATGTTAAGAAACCGATCCTGTGCTTTATTACCCCACCCCCCGAAGAAGAGGCAAGGGGGTTTTTTTTTTGGTTCGGTTTGCTTTTTTTTGTTTGTTAACACTCTAGCAGCAAAACTGTTGGTTGAATTCATAGATTTATTGATAGTTAGTGACCCAGAATAGATCTGATTACATTTTGGGAAAAGTAGGTCAAAGTAAAAAAAATTGTATGAATTTTTGCAATCTTTATTTTTCTCATTTTTACTTATAATGGTCGAACATGCATGTCTGTAGCAGCAAAATTATTAGTGGAATTCATACTAAATTGGATTTATAGATTGCCAGTGACCCACAATAGATGTCGTTACATTTTGGGGAAAGTAGGTCAAAGTTAAAATTTTTTATGAATTTTTTAAATCTTTTTTCCCCCATTTACTTATAATGGCCAAACTTTCAAATGTCTATAAAGACATAAATTTTGTTTCAATTTACTTTGGCACATAGCTAGAGGCAGTTGATATGCTGACATCAGCACACACATAGGCATGATGACATCAGCTTGATCATGCCAAAATAAGTTACAATAGAGGATATGCACTTGACGTCACCACTAGTGGAAGTCACCACGGTTACGTCCACTGAGTGGCCGAAAGAGGGAGATGAGTAGAGGCTTTGGCTTGAATACTGCGAAAACTTTAGAACAATCTAAAAAATGGGGAAGAGCTGTTGTGCCATTGATCGCACAAATAGGTTTAAAAAGCACTCGAAGTTATCGTTTTACCAGCGACCTAAAGCCAAAGACAGAAGAAGCAGATGGATCACTGCAATTCGTAGAAATAACTGGAATCCAGGCAATGAAACCTGGATTTGTGGTTGCCATTTCATGTTAGCTAACGTTAATTTATGCTGTATTCTTGCGTAAAATCATACCTTAAATTACATATTGTTTTGTCTAACGTTACTTCTTAGTAAAGCTCTTAATGTTAGCATCTGTCATTTAGTTCTATATTTCATAACTGAAACATTTTTGTCTACAATTGTGTGATTCTGAACCTTGTGCTCTACAGGATTTGTAAACGAGCTTAAACTGAGGCTAACCTAGTTTTCCAAACAAGGGGGTACTCTACACAAAGCTGTTGTATCTATGTTGTGTCAAGTATTTGATGTTAACTCTACTTAAATCTCCACAGTACCAGTAGATCATCCACTCACTTGGGTCAATACTAAGGGTTCAACTCCAGTAAATCAGTAGTGAACTGTGAGCACTACTGCTGGGCCTTTACTTTGGAAATCACCGCCAAGAAAATACGTCTGCACTGACATAAAACCTCAAAAACAATAGTATGTTGAGTTGAAAGCACTCACCAGCTGTAATCCTCTAATTAACGATGACGAGGATGTCAACAACTCTTTGTCTTCTGTATGCTTTCAGCCTTTGCATTGTGGATTTTCCCAGTGTTGAAATCAGGTTCATATAAATGTCAGGATACGTGATTTCCGTCCACATATCAGTGTTCGTAGACCACTTGTTGTTTGATAGTTGTATGAATCCATGTCCAGTCCAAATGTCTTTAATTTCATGCTATATTCCACATTTTTCCCAGTCTCGCTGTAGTTACTGCTATGCTCCGCCATGTTGAGCCGGTTTGTTTTTGCCACTCAGTCTGACTTAGAGGGGCGTGGCCTTGGGGGGAAGTGACGTATGTGCATTCACTCTATACTTACGAGGGGCGGGGTTTGCTGTGCCCTGCCACCACCTGTTGTTTATGGAGTTGAGCTCCGCCCATTCACACTCCTAACAGTAGGTGGCGGTACTGAGCTGTGACACTAATGAACACTGTACATTTTACAGCATAAAAGAAGACCCACAGGCGTATGTTTATACCATGGCGACACTCAGGTATGACAGTGACTGTATCAGATATGGTTTTACCGACAGTGAAGACAGAAACCTCAGTGTGTTTAATTCTTGAATAAGTGACTGAATGCACTTTTAATTTTTAACTGAGTGCACATTTTTGGTTTTGGTTAAAATATCCCTCAATAAGTGTTACAGGAATATTTCCATATCGCTACCTGTGGTCAGTTTGGTTTCTCATTAAACTGGGCTTCTGTGTTTTCATACTGTGATATCCTGTATTATCTCAGACTCAAACACACCATGTTTTTTATTAAATAAATTTGTTGAAGTTTAGCTGTTGTTAATTTGGGTCAGGGTTTGTCATTGAGGGTTGATAGTGGGTCCTGAAGCCAGACCAGTTGAGAACCACTGGTCTGGATGATTCACTCCTAACCAGTTTATGGAAACACACACATAGCCTAATTTGCATTTTCATATTTGCAACTTTTCACAATTTCACTTTGTATTCACTTGGCATTTGATGGAATTGCAGCTACTGTCACATATATTTTGGTGAAATTAGTCTTGATATTGTAAAGTGATGTGAAATTCAACTCCATAATTCTCTTTAAATGCATTAATGCTAAAAACAACAAAAGCCACTCTTGAAAATGTAAGACAGACAGTTGAATAGTCTCCTCACTCCCATAAAGTGTGTGTCACAGAAGACTGCTTTGAATACCAGGTACATTTTCAATATACTGTGTTACCACACTGCAAAAAAGGAATATGTGACTTGAATAAACTGACTTGAATTTGGAATATTATCTTGAAAGATCATTTTTTAGATTCAATTACTTATTAGACTTAATCGTGTTAAGATTATTTGACTTGTTCCAAGAATTTAAATCTAGAACAAATTTTAAGCAATATTTATAACATAACAAGCTACATTGTTGGGGGTGAGTATGTTTGCCCTCAAGAAATTTTTACTAGTTTTTTTATTCAGTTTTGCCTATACATATCTATTGAGTCATTACATTTTCATTATAATAATAAATAATCTTACTATGAAGACTTGAAACAAGTATATTCTGTTTAAATTAACAATTTCAGCATTCTATAATCCTTTGATTGTATTTACTTATTTTAAGAAAACTTGATAAGTGTAATTTTTTACTGCACTAGTGGATAATTTGCTTGAAACAACACATTTTAACCCAATAATGAGTTTAATTTGCTTATTTTTGTACAGGCCTAAAATGCTTACTCAGCCTCTGGTCAGTCCTGTGGTGACTCTCACGTCCCATTATGTTCCACCTACATAGACTGATAAACATGTAGGCCATTGATTCACTATGCTTTGTTTTTCACTGAAATAATCACAGTGTTTTTGTCGTAACTGAGATTTCACAGTGCCTAATGATATCAGCAGTGACCTTAGATGCTTTGTAGCTTGATGTGCATGTATTTGCTGATCGATATATGACCGGTTGTCTGTTATTTGTAAGTAATGAGTCATGATAGTGGCACCAGAAAGTGACCTGTAAAACTGAAACGATTATTCTGTAATTGGTATGGGGGAAAAATGATCAAAGCCTAGACCTAATCTGACTCCATTCTACCAACTGAGTACTGCAGATCATGTGTTTTGGGTGATTATTTTCCCTATTGATCACTGAGAAGATTGGACTGTAAGAGCTGATTATGTCCTAACTGATAAGCTCCATTGTGCAAGTTAGCTGACTGGCTGGCAGATGCATGAAAAGTCGAAACATACCTTCATACGGCCAAGGATCGGTGGAGGTCAATGGTTATATTTGCCTGAAATGATAGGGGGAGCAGTGATTTAGTAAGTCTGTGTGTAGGTGGGTTGGTGGGTGGGTGGGTGATGTCTTGCAGTGAACAGTAGCAGATATAAAAGCCCATCACATCCCTCTATATGCACCTCTCTGGCTTCTTTGTGTGGGATAGTGTGTGTGTGCTTGACAGAGACTTTTGAAGGCCTTTAACCATGAAGCACTGTGTGCTGTTGTCACTGTTGTTGGCGTTGGGGTGCGTCCACGGAGCCCCTGTGGACCAGGACGGCATGGCGGCAGGTTCCTGTACAGATGAGGCCATGGTGGGTGTCGCAAAAGAGGCTCTCACCAAGATCAACCGGGACCGGACTGAGGGCTACAAGTTCAGCTTCCACAGCCTGGCCAATGTCCACACAGAAACACATGTGAGTCAAACCAGTGGACACTAAACACAGAACCTGCTCGCTCTGTGCTTTACAATTAAATAGTCACAAATTTATCAGAAGAACATCCTAAAATTCATGAGATTTAGCCAAGACTACAGATGAGTTAACTCTCACAGCTGGAAGTGGCTGAAAGAATGTACTAATTTAAAATGCTCAGTACCTTCTGAACCGCTAATCCTATCGATACTTTTAAATAATTTAGATAAAAGTCAGTTTCTCAGGTTTTCGCTGGTATCAGACATGACCCGTTTGAACATTCAGAGGCTCAATAGTGAACATGGAAACACATCGTCCTCTTCAAAACTCATGTAGTTTGACAAATTATAGTTCTAAACACTTGTTTCTCATTCACTTAATGATATATATTGCTGTAAAGGACACATTTTCTTCACTATCTTTTTGTTCAGATATAATAAGAATTAAATTTACTTCTAGCTTTTCTGACCATCTACATGTGAGTAAACTAAATATAGGAAAATACCAGATTTTCACTGCAAAAAAAAAAAAAAGAAGACATTATCACTTAAGAAACGTTACAAAAATGGTTCTAGTTCTTTAAGGGTTAAAAAGTTAGATGTTTGTAGATGTTTCAATACACTTTGGAAAACGCATGAACTCTACTGGGGGGATGGACACCATTCTTTCAAAGGATATTCCCTCCTTTAATATCATTTAAGGGTTTAATATAGAGGGAAAAATTATTTAGAAGCTGCCACAAAACAGTTTTAGGTCTGTAAAGGTTAAATATTTATAATATTTCACCTTTAAAGCCAGAATCCTATGTAATTCATTACCTGCATTCAATACAAAGAGTAAAATATTAGCCCCAGAACAACTGCTGCCAGAACACCTGATGAAATAATTTATAAATATAATATAAAATGGATAATCATTGACAATTACAAATCCTTTTTCATGTCACAGGGAGAGACCGGCATAGTTTATTACATGACTCTGAGGGTTGTGGAGACCAACTGCAGCGTCCTCAGCGGGAAGGACTGGAAGCTCTGCCAGGCTCGTCCCATTGAAGATACACCGGTAAGGAAACACACCGATGGTTTATCCAGAATAGTATTTTATATAGTAAAGATCAGTTTGCTTTCTCCATAGTAAATAATTTTTATTGCAAAGTATGTCTCACTGTGAGAAAGTTAACAGTTCAAATCTGAAACACGTTCTTTATGTGGACGTGCAGTGTATTAAAATACTGTATTGCTGAAATGCTGTCTGTGTCTGTTCTTGCAGGTTTATGGACAGTGTAAAGCTGTCCTCTACATCAATAAACCACACAGAGTGGTGCGTCTCTACAAATACAACTGTGTTGTCAGGCCAGGTAAAAGACTCAATATGAAATAACAGTGTCTGTATATAATAAGGCATTATACATTACAATACATAATAATATATCACAGTACATTACATTAATTTAATGGATTCACATTCATTCTCATTTTAACTGTCTCAAACAAACATGAGTAACTCTAAACCTGATTCAATCATGGCTTGATTATAAATTATACTCATATATCTTTAAAGCTCAGGTTTGTAGTCAGCTAACGAAAGTGTCCATTTTGTCTCTTTTCAGCTCCTAAAACAAAGGTGTATGAAGTATGTCCAGACTGTCCAACCTTTGTCACCAACAGTGATGAGATGAAGCAGATTGCATCTCAGTCTATGGAGGGTTTCAACAGACAGAGTCAGTTGGCCAATAAGTTCGCCTTGGACAAGGTCACCCGTTCTTCTTTGGCAGTAAGTTCTACACATCCCCGACAGATGATCATATAGATTGTATTTATTTATTTAACCTTTATTTATCCAGGAAATCCCTTGAATTAAAATCTCTTTTTTGAGGGAAACCTGGAGAAGACAGCACACCATTACAAAGTTACAAAAATTCTAAAATAAACATGTTAAAAATGGACAAAGGACAACAGACACATACAACAAAATCCAGCTTAGGAAAAGCTATTGCACTCTTCAGTAACACAGTTTTTTATCAGAGCTTTGAACTCTGCCAGGGAGACCAAATCATTAAACTGTAATGTGTTCTGAAGATTCTTCCATGACCGTGGTGCAAAATAAGAGAAAGCTGCTCTACCAAGTTCTGTGCTAATCCTGGGTACCTGGTAGAGCAGCCATCTAGTGGAACGAAAGGTATAGCAGCTGTGTGTGAGTGATAGTGGATTACATAAATATGAAGGGAGTTTACCCCTGCACTCAAACTAGTCGCTTTTCCAATGACTCTCAAATTGCGTGAATATAACTTGAGCGTAAAAATTTACCTTTTGGAAAAACGGGAGTTTTAAAAGAAACATGGTGCAGTATGTGTGGACATACTGGGAAACCCAATAATTTTTTAATTTAGTACGGGATAGTGGGGTAATATATAGTAATAATGAATATATCTATGAATCAACACAATATTTACGTTCTTCGCCATGTTTATGGAATGACTTCTCATGTTATCTCACCATAATAAATGAACAAATCATCACATTTGTGATTTAATGGAAGAACCGACATTACACACTTCTGTTTTTTCGACATTTAATAAATATCGGTAAAGTTTTGCGCATATGTCCAATGGAAAAGCGAGTACTGACACACTGAAGAGTAAAGAGACTCATCCAGAATCCCAACAATGATATCTAAACCCTGTTGTTGATGAACGTCATTGTCATGGTTCGAATAACAGAGTAACAATATGACTACTTGCAATTGACCACTAGAGGTCACTAAATAGCAGGATGTAACTATGGGTCAAACTATGCTCAACTGACCTCTGAGTATTTTTTTAAACCATGTACTTAAAAAAAAAAGTTTGTTGGTATGGTCAGCTTGGATGTAGGACAAGTCTTAAATTTTCATCTTAAAATCCATACAAAAATCCAATCTAACTTATCTAAAAATGTATATTATTGATCCCCTCACCTTTTTCATAACTGTCCACGTCAAGCTCTAATATCGGTCAGAAGTTCTCTTGTTCAGTTATAAAATCCTTAACACCGAACATTACTATCTGTTCATAATTTCTGACAGTCGTCCTTCTTCTTCTGTGTTTGTTTACGCAGATGGGCATGGCTACATTTTACAACGTAGAATTCACCATCCAGGAGACGACCTGCACTAAGGACAATGACACAGCAGCAGAAAACTGTCCTGTCATGGACTGCGAGTTTGCTGTGAGTTAAAAAAAAAAAAAAAACTAAAGGGGGGGGGGGGGGGGGGGGGGGTCCTAGACTTCCATCATCCCACTTTAATTAAAAATGTTTACCTTACAATGTTGCAAAACCTTTTAAAGATAATTAATTTCATTACTCAACCATTTTTATTTTACCATCCTTATTTTATCCTCATTGTATCATCGCTTTCCTCAGAAATTCAGATTTTCATCTCCAGTAAAACCATTACTCTCTTCCCTTGTCTCATATTTTTGATTTCTTGTTCTTGTCTCTCAGCACAAGGGCTTCTGTAAGGCTTCCAAATCCCGTAGTCCCACCGGCGATGAGGAAATAAGTGTTCAGTGTGAGATCTATGAGCCCGAGGTAAGACTTAAGTCACATATTTGCTGAATTCATTCACAAACAAATGATTTTTTGCTTTACAATAACACATTTTTTTGAAAGAATTAAATACAACTGAACAAGATTATTGTAACAGTGCTGCAGATATGACACATTTTTATTGGTTGATCGTCAACTTAAAGGTAGGGTTGGAGATCCTGGAAAAAGGGTTCAACCAAGCTACATTTTGAAAAGACACAATTCAAAAGTCCAAACCCCTTTCTTCACGTTTCCCCCCGAAGCCACGCCTCCAGAGTACCAGACTGTACTCACAGAGGGGGGAGGGACAAAATGGCAGTTGAGTTTGATAGACATATCACCATTCAGTCATTTCGATGGGGCGGTTAAAATGATTGGATGGTGTTTTTTCAGTCCTGTGCGTTCCACAGGTGACTAAATTTTCTAATTTTTGTGTTAGAGCATTTAATTAATTGGTTGCAACTGGGGTGTGAAGGGGATTTTAAGCAATACAGTAAAAAAAATGCTCCAGGAAAACATCTCCTACCCTATCTTTAATGTTACATCAGTTCCTTCAAAAACAATAAAAGCCAGTGTGATTTCCTTCTCACTGATTTATGGATTATAGCAACACAGTATATATGTTTGATACTCACAGCAAAGGCCCATGAATTCAATGTCTCCTCTACTTATTTTCACAACTTGCTATTTGATATTCATTCAATTCCTACAAATCCGTCTTTGCATGATCTAATTTAATAGCACAGTTTGCAAGAGCGATAGACTACGAGCAACTATAGCATTGTGGCTGTGATGGTGTTTAACCCTTTCATGCATGAATTATGAGAACCTTAGTCAATATTTTTTTCTTCAGTGTTTTTATTCCTCTTTAGGCATGAAAAAAATAATGCAAATGAATTTTATTTTTATGAACCTATTTTTCATGGAGTCACAAAAATGTCCACTCAGCTGGACACCATGCATTTCATTTCTGAAGCAAAGAAACATGTATTTAAAACTCATCATCAGAAAGTGATACACTGTGTGAAAACTATGAAATAAAAACATTTTTTCATTAAATGCCAAACTAATTTAATTGCTAAATCGCTAATGTTTTCTCACATTTTATCATACTCTAATATTAGTTATTACTCATTTCATGGAGATAATATCCTCCCAGGAATTTGACAGTTTTAGCTTTTTTACATTAAAAAATTGTCTTGATTTGAAACTGCATAATGCAACCGTTTTTTTCAGATACATTTTTAAAATAATTTTTATTTATTGATTGATTTGTTAATGTTAATTTGTTTCCTTTGTAATCATATGAAAAAAATAACTTTTTGTTTCAGAAAACTGTTAATTACAGTCTAATAACAAGTAGCAACTGATTTACACTAAAACATGTTTGTTACTGTAGATCAGGTTTATCATGAGCAGCAAAGTTACAATAATTGTATGAACTGCAGTGTTTGGGAGGATGCAGAAGTGTCCTCTATGTTGGCTGATATGGAACTAAAACAAAACCCATAAATATACAATACAATAGCTGTGGAATATCTGTTCACTGTAGTGACCACTATGCATGAAAGGGTTAATGTCTAATTACATCTGTAGATTCATTTAGCAGGCACTTTCTTTTCTATATCATAGATTAAAACATAAACATCTCTGTAGGTTTTTTTTGTTTGTTTTATTTTAACCAAAGTCTTTATTTGTAACATCTATCAATGCTTCTATCAGTGTCGCACACTCATCAAAGTCACCTACTGCACACTTGTTACTTTATTTATTAATGTTATTACTATTTTTTGTCATTTTTGTCACTTCAATGAATTTTTATATTTTTTAGTTTTCTATTGTAATTGATGTACATTGTCTTGAGTTGCTGTACATTTGAATTTCCCCCTTGGTATATCTTATCTTATCTTATCTCAACTGAAACCCTTTCACTGTCTTTGAAACATGAGATCCAGAAAAACCAAACTGTAACTCATTTTCTTCTATAAACACCATTATACACTGTAAAATATGTAGCTTCAGGCCGCACACTGACTGGTTAACCCTTTACCTCCAGGCCGCTGAGAGGGAGAAGCGCCTGCACAACCTGGGTGCAGAGACCGACCACAGCCACAACGACACAGACCATACCCACGACCACACCGCAGACCAGACCCACGACCACGCACACGACCACACCAAGAGCCACGCTCACCACGACCAAACCCACACGCACGCAGAGGGCGGCGACCACCACCACACACATGACCACCAGCCAGGCAGCACCCACAGGCACGCCCACGACCACTCCCACGATCACGGTCACGGCCACGACCACGTGCACGCTCACCACGCCAAGGCGCACGACCACAGCGGAGACTCGCCCAACCACCACCACGACTACAAACACGCCGACGGCACCCACACCCACGAGCACGACCACGAGCTGGCTCTGGATCACGACCACAAGCACAGTCACCTGCACGAACACGAGCACCACCACCATCACCATGACCACCACCACGAGACCACGGCCCACGACCATCCAGAGGGCGAGGTCAAGGTTATCCCCGCTATGGGCGAGGCCACGCAAGATACCGCCGTCCCATCTGCAGCCCCTGAGGTTGGAGTGACCCTGCCCGCCAAGCCCGACCCCCAGATCCCTGGAGAGAGAGAGCCCACCGTCCTCCCCTACCCCACCGCAGTCTCAGCCGAGTGCCCTAAGGCGCTGGAATCTAACTTCGTGGACAATCTCTTCACTGAGGACACCACATTCTAACCAGATGAATAAAGTTTCCACATTGAAGTCACATGCGTACATTACTGTCTTTTAAAAAACACATTGAATTGTAATAGAAACAGGAATTCAACACATACTGACAATATTTTTACATCAACTTCACCTCCCTTTTGAGACACACAGCTACACTTACACTTACCATCTCAAATATTGAATGTTATTTTACAGTCATGCAAGTAACATGAAAGTTTTCTATATCTGTCATCTATGCTTGGCTGCACAAGAAAATAAATGCTACCACAAATATTCCTTCTGTGCTTTTGTATTGACGAAAACCAAAGAAATCTCCAGATGATTCTGTATTTATGCTATTTTTGCTCTTTGTTATACTCTATGACACTGTGGGGACCTATTAGCTAATATAGAAACCATCCAGCTATTACAATAATAAGCAAAATGCTAAGAACTTTAGCTTTAAAAGTGATGTATCAGGCTAAATGTGGATTTTCTAAGCAAAGCAAAAAATGAACAAATTGGTGAACTGACTGATTATTCTATTTGGCCGGTTGTCATTTTTTCATAATATGTGTAGAAGATTAAAATAGGTCAAGTTTCTTAAATATTTATTAGTCTTCATAATACTGAGGTTTAAGCAGTGGTTTTATGTGGCTGATTTTGCAGGTCTCTGTGTGGTTTGTCACATGTTCTGTATTTCTGTTGAGATATGTAAAAAAAAAAAAAAAAAAAAAAATGAAGTTAAACATATATCCATACATTTTCTGTCATGGATTAACCCTGTACAAACTGGAGTCTATCCCATCTGACAGAAACACTTGGAGACAACCATTCAGTCTTGAGACAGTTTAACCAATTAATCCTCTTAAACTGACAGTGTTTGGACACAAAAACCAAGGAAGACCTGAGTGAAAATCCATGCAGACAAGGAAAGACCTTTATACTTCATAACATTTCCAATATGGCATTAGATATAAACATTTCCAAAGTAATAAGCTAAATTTCTTTCTGAATAAATGGTTAATACAATACAAAAGAACAAGAATCAGGTATTTATAATGTGCAGAACTCAGTCTTTTTTTTTTTGTGAGGTTCGTATACTGGTTAATGGCTGGGTCTAAAGTGTGTGTGAAAGGTTGTTCCTTTAGAAACACTAAAATGGTTAGAGTTTAACTACATTTACTTGTAATCAGTGCAAACATTTATTGGTGATCAGCCCTAAATACTCAGCAAACATTGCTTATCGGTGTTCTGTAGGTTTAAAAGTCAGTAAATAATCTGACCATCCTTTCATGATCTTAAACATGAGAACGGGGTATGTATTTTATTTTATTTTTCTTTCTTTCATCATTCATCTGTCTCATATACCTATCTCATTTAGGTCAAATAAAAAAAGAAATGGTTGAATCCACTCCCATGAATAGTGAGGGTCTACATTTGTTGTTCACACTGTCATTTATAAACATAATGAAATACACTTAATTATATAACTTATGCAATGACACTTTACAGGACATACAGCGCATAAATGTATTATGGGAGCAGCAGCATCTTTTCACTTGACAACACACTTTTAATAAAGCATTTTGGTACCAACAGGAACATTCATTGTTCTGTCCTGAATGAGTCTGTCTTCAGTTTGCTGAAACCCACTGACCCCAGGTGCACTATGACCGTGCAGTTCCTCTGGACCAGCCATTGGCCTGCAGAGCAGCAGATACGATCTGTTTACTCATCCTTTGGGAAAGAGGGGAAGGTCCAACACCAGCCTTACATGTATCTCTCCAAAGTCTAACCAGACAAAACTAACATTACATGTCTAGAGAAAAAATCACAAGCCAGTGTGTGGTTGACTTCATGTTAAATTCCTGGTCAGACTAGGCTTTACATCAGTTTAGACATTCCACACTAGTGTCCTGTGTTTGTGTGTCTGAGAATGAGGGTGTACGTGTTAGTCCTGTGTGTGTTTGTGCTGCAGCAGAGGACTAGAGCCAGGCCAGAAAGTCCAGGATGCAACAGTCCTGAGGCAGTGAGGGTGGCAGAGGAGTCCGTGGAGCAGATCAACCAGGACCGGACACATGGATACATCCTGAGCCTCAACAGACTGTATGACCTGTCTGTCACACCTGAAACGGTAGGGCAAAAACACACAACCCTAACCCTAATGGTCAAAGAAAATCTGTTAATGTGAATGACATGAGGTTACATGTATAACTTAACGTGCATGGTTGTTTGTGTGGGTATTTTCAGGAAAAAGGTGGGCTGCTGTACCAAATGACCCTTGATGTCATGGAAACCAAATGCCATATCACCAGCCGGAAACCATGGAAAACATGTGATGCCAGACAGCTTCATGAGGTTCCAGTAAGTACCACATGGTGGCGTATCTTCAGTTTACGGCTCATACGACAATGCTAAAATCCCAAAAACACTGTACATGTTTTTATGTTGGATTTCAAAGGTGGAATGTAGTCAACTTTATGTGCAAATTTGTAGCAGTTTCATTTATATGGAGTACTTCTATTTGTGACGTTATACTTGCTATCGTACAGATTTTTCTAATTTCATGGAGAGTTTGCTTTTTAAAGATACATAGTTCTCACAGAACAGTGATGTTAAGAACATACGATGATCTTCTAGAATATGCATTGCTTTAGATTAAACTATCCAGCTGTTTATAAAGTACAGTAATGTGCAAAAGTCTTAGGCCACCTTTAGCTTTGTTGTTTTTGCAGGGCTGAAATGACTACACATATTTTTATATCGTATATGTCTCCTTTTCTTTTCTTCACATACACAAAAATATGGAAAATATATGTGCAGTCTTAACATGCAAAAACTGAACTAAATGCATTCTAAAGGTTAAAGTCAAGTTAAAGTTAAAGCTGCAAGTTAAAGTTAGAAACATCTGACATGTGGTGAACAAAACCTAGTATAAAATATCTGAAAATGTATGCTATAAATCTCATATTTTCTGAACAGTTGGGTTAAAGACATGTTAACTGCAAAGGGAGGTCAGAATAAATACGACCTCTTTGGTTTATAGGAGTTGTTTGTTCCTTTAAACATGTATTTTTACTGCTGTACATAATTAATTACATTTTAATCATCAGTAACATATAATATACAGTGTATAAAATTAATCCATAAACATCAGAGCAGGCTACAGTGCAATAATAACGCTAATAAGGCCCATTTTATAGCCTATTTTAAACCATAATTTTCATACTTCAAATACAGTTTGCTCTTTACACACTGTACTTTTGCTAAATATGGTTTTAAATGCACAACTTTTACTTTTGATGGAACATTTTGACAGGCACATATGTGTACTTCTTCTTAGAGGAAGTAGGGACACTGAATGCTTGTCCCATTTCTAAAGTGTCTATTTGTGTCCCTCAGGTTTATGGAGAGTGTGAAGTATCTGTGCATGTTGACTCTCAAGTCCAACTTCAGAGCTACTCCTGTGGACTTCGTCAAGGTACACTATTAGACCTGTCTGGTCATTGTTGTTCTTCATTTGATATTACAAAACACATATATGGTATAAGATGTTGAAAAATACACTTACGCCTTATCCACACAAAGACAAAAATGATCATTAGATTTTTCATTTTTAAAAAAGTCTTCTGTAATTTTCTGCATTATCTCTAATGATGCGGTCCACGAACAAATGACACACATTGTGTATCATGTATGTGTTTTATATAGTTTTGCTTTGTATGGCAGCTACCTTGGCCAGGTCTCCCTTCCAAAAGAGATTTCTAATCTCAATGGGACTTCTTGGTTAACTTTTAACCCCTGAGACATTATTTCAGGTAAACGGGCTGTTGTGAATTTGAGTCTGTTTCAGTGTCGTAAAAGCTGCTGTGAGTATGTGCTTGTGTTCCTTTTCTTCAGTGGTTTTGTTTTACTGTGTATTTTAGGGTCAAAGCAGGTGGAATAATAGAAAAAGACAAAGAGAGGAATTGAAGTTTGACAGGTTTTTACTAAAAAATGCACTCAGAAAGTACATCAATAAGAGATTTAGGATGTCTAACATGAACTGTGAACTGGAACACACTGAACAACAACAAGTATTTGAATCATGGCCCAGTTGTTTTTGTTTTGGGACAATTTTTTTATCAAAAAGCAGCTACACTGTCAAAACTCGGTAAAAACACTGTAAAAATAAATAGATAAATAAATAAATAAATAAAAATAAAGTAAAATCACCACAACACTGCAAACAACCATAAAAACAAACAACCACAAAGAGGACTGTGTAAAAAAAATAAATTAATTTAAAAAAAAATAGCCCAAACCCACCATTTTTATAGCTAGTCGGTCTCACTCACTGCTCTGTGTTTTGCCCCCCATTCCACAAGCGTGTGTGTTGGGGGGGGGGGGGGGGGGGGGGTGCACTGAGCATGCTCAGATATCTATTCTATCAACAGATTTTGAACTTTTTCCTATTGAGCAAATGGTTGAATTTTTATGAATATTTAAAATCAGTCATACATTCCAAATGTTCACCCCAGACACGTTAGGGGTTAAAGGGTTATTCAGATTCAGAAAACTTTATTTATCCCGTACGGGCAGTTCATTAAGTTAAGTAAAGGTAAATAAATAAATAAATGTTGTAGTATATACACTGTAAGACCGGATAAGTTGAGTTTACTTAAAAAATTTAAGTAATGAGTAATGACAACTTGAGCGTATTAAACTTAAATGCTTGATTTGAATGGAATTGCTATTTAAAGTACAACACACTAAATGCCAAATTAATTTAACTTAAAATTTGTTGCAATGTCCAGTGCTTTGTATAATCATTGACTTAATATCATTAGTTCGTTGGACTTAATTCCAAACTGGTTTAAGTTAAAATCTTTTGCAATGTAAATTGCTTTGTATAATTATTTAACCTAATACACTGTAATATGGAAGGAAGTTATCTCACTGTAATGTGCCAGGACAGGAAGTGGTTTTATTTTGGTAATTTATATAGGTTTTCATTAAACAAGCTTAGTATGGGTTGAACAGTACAGCCATTGTTTGTCCTATGGCTCTAACTCGTGGTGCAGGTCTACAGAAATACAAAAACAAACACAAAAAGTCCAATAAACACTGACATA